>NW_017306300.1:1956241-1959676 GCF_000935625.1 Nanorana parkeri | reverse complement strand
CCTTCAGGTGTCAAAGTGTAGGGACATGCTGGCTGGTGGTATCACACAGCCATACCTTGGACCCAAACTGTAACTGGTAGAAAGTCACTCGCACTCCAGACACTTTTGTAGTCCTTTATTGACCAAAAGGGTCACATACATTTAGCGACGTTTCAAGAGACCGTCTGGTCTCTTCAGGCAAAACAAAAGTTTGAACTTTTTTTGTTTTGCCTGAAGAGACAAGACTGTCTCGAACGGCACGTAAGCTGTGTGACCCTTTGATTGTCAATGAAGATGACTACAAAAGTTTCTGGAGTTTGTTTCTGACATGCAGAGGCATCTGTGGTTGCTCCAGCACCCTTCTGCACTTTGGGTTTTTTCCAGTCAGGAGTGCAATGGGATTTACCATATACTTTGGACCCATTCACAATGCTGTGTTGGGCTAAGTGCACACAGCTGACCTAGCATGGAGTACTGTGCACTAACTGCATAGGCACTTGTTTGAATGGCACCCCAACATTCCAGAGGCTTTGCACTGCACACTACCTCAATACATGCATTGCAGCAAGGGAGGGAATGAATGCACTATTTCCCAGTGCACCACAAAAACAGTATTGAGTTGCCATGTGCTGCACTGCAATGACCACTGGGAGGTGCATTGGGTTGCCATTCAAAGAAAAGCACCTAGTGTAGTTTTGCACACTAGGTGCAATGGTGTGCGATCAGCACAATACAGTAGTGTGGCCCTTACTGGCTTAATTTAGTAATAAAGTGAATATTGAAGATTTGAAAGCTAAATACAGCATCCATAAATGCAAACTTGTAAAAAATTTCTTTAACAAGTTGCACCAGTTTAGGAAGATTCAGTTCTCTGTGTAATATATGTGGCTCTGGTGCCATTTAATTCACTTGTCATTAGATCGAAGTAAACTGTCAAAACTTAGCACCAATCTTTGAATTCCCCTGTATGGTTTTTGTCTTATTGTTGCCATTGTTCTGAGGCATTAAAGGGTTAACAATGTCAAACCCTGATCTGTTAAGTCTCTATGGGTGTGATCTGAAAGGAGTGGAGTCCCTGGGTTGCCATCAATGGTAGTGATGAGCTGGGGCTTGGTGCAAACCGAGTTCACCTAAGCATGCTCAAACCTGTGACATGCCACAACTGATGCTCAATCAGTTGTGGCAATGATCCTCTTGCTTTTTTGACTAAAACGTCTGTGCCCCAATGGTACATACACAGCAATTACACTGACTGGTTCTAAACCTTCACCAGTCTATACAAAACTCACTTGAACCTTTTTGGCTTGACTTTAATTTGTATGCACAATTATGTGGAAGTGTTCAAAATTGAGATGCATGAGGTAGCCGCCATCCCGTTACCATTATAAACCTCTATCCTGTGGTTGTTTAAACACGTGGTGATATGCCATATCATGGGCTCAAGATGGAAGAGTCCCCTGTACTTTACATTACCTGGAAAAACATGTTTTTGGGGGAGGCCTGCCTCTTCTGCGTTTTTTTTGTTTTTTGAGTGGTAGTCTGAATTTTTCCTGCAGAGATTGTTCTTTAAATATGCTTTTGTATGAATATCGCCTGTACAATTTCCCATAAATGACCTGTGCTTTTCTTGTTTCAGGACTGGTGAAGACATATATTATCCTGAGAAGAAATGTGAAGTATAACTTGAATAAAAATATTTGCTGAGACTGTTTTGCTTGCGTCTGGTTTTTGTTTTGCAAACTTTCATTACAAAGTAATACCCATGTATGCAGACCAATGCTGCCAGTTATGTGCTGGCTCTTCAGCTTTACAGATTAGATTGTCTCTCTCGATAAACATGTGAACCTGATAAAAATCACCAGGTAATAATCTGCTGGACTGTATTGGTGAGATCACTGCCCTTGAGAGCCTTGGTCTAAATGCCAACTGTTGCCATAATGAAGTGTGCTTCTTTTTGGTTCCATTTTATATTTTGAGGAGCGCAGCAGGAGATTCTGGAACAGACAACTACATGCAGGAAAACATTTGTTCTGTGTGTATAGCCTAAGGAAGGTTTCAGTTGACATGGTTTACCAGTCTCTACCTAAAATATAACTTTTGGGCTATGGCTACCATTTGGACCATGTTTCCTGGGAGCAATTCCTGTTTTGAGCAAGTCTGTCACTGGGTTGTGGTGGGGCTTTTTCTCCTCTGCCCTGCCCCCTCCCCTCTAGTGTGAATGTTTTATTTAAAAAAAAGTGCTTTGGCTCTGTTAATATTGCTCAAATGCCAAGGATTTTTTTTTCTGTTCTGAATATACTATTCCAAACGGGAAGTTTGCTCTACGTTGCCACCTTGTTCCTTATGTGCTATAGATGCAGGCATGGGCAAAGGCAACAGTAGGGCAAGTCAAAAAGGCATAAAGCTGGAAAAAAACAAAAACTTCAATCTTTTATACAGTATACTTTGCTAAGCTGGAGTTCAGCTTCATGTACTTTAGACTTGCACGATCTGTTGCCCATGCCTGCATCCAAGCTCTATAGCACATAAGGACTCAAACCAAGGTGCCAACTTGGTAAGCATCCTCTAACCCTTTTGCTGCCACTGACATACCTCCTACATCCACGGCAGTGGGCCCGTGGAAACAGATTCCCAATGGCGATTGTTTACAGTGGAAGTGTTCTAGCAGTTGAGCTGCCGCCAGATAAGCTTTCAGGGGCTGGTTTAGTGCATGCCAAGCCTTGCTTCCTGGGCTCCACTGTCACTCTTGCGTGACTTTCATGTCAGAGTGGGGACTACCTATGGGGCCAGAAGCAACGCTGATTGCATCACTTCCAGTCCCTCAGCTGTCATTGCTCAGCTCCAGAAAACTGGCAATAGGCTATTGGAGTGTTATTTGTGCTCCAAAAGCCAACTTGGAGTGCAAAGGTGATGGGTCTAATTGACTTGGGTTTGATAAATTTGTGCTAATTGCAGGCAATGTAGTAATTTGCAGCTGCTACTTTTTTCCTTCAATGGGTTTTCAGGTGCGTTCTGCTGCATTTGTATGTGGTTCCATGTGTTGTGCTGCATTCCAAAACTGACAAAGATGTGCAGTATGTGTCTGGTCTGGACCTGACTGTGCTGGTGTAAACAGAGGCCAGAAATAGCATAGGGATGCATTTTGGGTACAGAAACAAATCTAGTCTGGATGTGGTGTGCATGGGCTCTAAAATGTTGCTTTACATCATGGGTGCAAAACAAATTGCCTTGGCAGTGAGGGTTAAAGCCCAAGTAAAGTTTCAGGACACATATGATCCGGGTGCAGTAAACTTGGAGTGTGAGAGCAGTGGTCTTCTTACCTTGGGTGGACATGCCCACTACTGTGTCTGACGTACAGCTAGCCAATCAGCAACTTCTGCAATGTGATTACTCTGAAGCAGGGAGTCTGTTCTGCTTTTCTGCAGACTACTGCTAGGCAAGGGGGTCATTCACCCC
>NW_017306300.1:1926698-1956155 GCF_000935625.1 Nanorana parkeri | reverse complement strand
AACCACTTGCGAGGCAAGGGGGTCTTTCCCCCCCCCCCCCCCCCTCTACCAAGCAAATCCATTAACAGACCACCATGCATAATCTAAGACTCAAGCAGCCAAAAGTTACCTTTTACCAACCACTAGCCATGCACCAAGTGGGTAACATTACCCTGTAAAGATTGACTGTGGGGAGGAGGAAAGTAGAAGAAAATGCAGAGGTGAGCCCATCTTCCAGTCCTGAGGTAACTGCTGACTCTGCACAGTGACTATAGAGGTGAAACGTCATTGGCTAGCTGGTTTCCTGATGGTACATCTGTCACAAAGCCTATGCTCAGTTAAATCTTCCCACCAACAGTACGGCTGTAACCTTAACTGCTTAACGGGAGCCTTTTAGATGCGGATGGGAGTTTTAAAACATCCACTACTGGCTTCTGAGCCGCTGATGACAGCTATGAATTTAACGAGGACAGTCTGGGCAACAGTTCTGGTATCAGCGACCATGAGCTTATAGCAGAACTGTAAATGCCAGTGCTGTAAGGCATACTGACCTGGACAGCTGGGAACAGTTTTGTTCTGCCTTTATGGTGGTGGCAGCAAAAGGGTTAAAGATTTTGCTTGTTGAGCAAGCAAGGGATCCAAGGATTTTTATGTTGGAGTTCTAAAATTTGAATTTGGGCTCGCAAGTAATCTCTAATACGCTGCTACTGTTTCTTCTTGTGAGACCCCAGTTTGATAAGAAAGCCTCGAACAAATGCCTTGTGTGCGTTCCAAAGTGTTATGGAGCTGGTGACAGAAGGGGAAGTAGTGTGAAAGAAGTGTCGCGATTCAGACTGGAGATACTCTTTATGGGCAGGGTTAGATAGGATACTAGCATTCATTCTCCACATAGTGGGAGGCCTGTGAAGAGGGTCTGGAGATAGGGGCATGATCCGACCAAGTTATTTGTCAAATATCAATCTTGGACACTTGGAGAGTAAATTTATCGGTCATGCAAAAGTATAATTTTGCCACTTTATAGATCATTGGTTTGACCTCATCTGGAGTACACGGTCCAGTTCTAGTCACCTGTACTAAGAAAAGATGTCCTTGAGTTGGAAAAAGTCCAGCGGAGGGCAACCAAACTAATTAGGGGTATGGAGGATCAGAGCTACATGACAAGGCTACTAAATTTAAACATGGTTCACATTGGAGGTGAGGAGATTAAGGGGGGATATGATCTCCATGTACAAAATGTTCAATGGTGGTAGCAACATTAGCGATAAACTGTTTAAAATTAACTCCATTACAAAAACTAGAGGCCACCACCTAAAATTGGTGGAAAAAAAAATTCCAGCACAAGGGGCGAAGGGGGTTCTTCACAGTAAGATCAGTTAGGGTCTGGAACTCACTGCCACAGGCGGTGATTTCAGCAAATAATGTGGAATTGTTAAACTTTTAGACGATTTAAGGGACTGCAATATACAGGGGTACAGGTACTCCTAGAATGAGATCCTAATAGGTTGGACTTGATGGACTAATGTCTTTATTCAACCTCAAATACTATGTAACTATGAATAAAACCAGTATGAAGTACGAATTCTGAGTTTGAGGAAAGTGTAATCCCGTTCCATGTAAACACCTCCATATATCATACAAATACTGAGTATGTAGGAAAGTGGACAGGGATTGATCAGGGTGTCTTTTGGGCATGGATGAGTCAACATCAGGTTCTACAACAGTATTAAAGTCCGCCACAGAGGATAAGATGACCTTTACGTATGGGGGACAGGTTGGCCAGTATGGAAGAAACATTTTTCCTGTGGTGTGTATGTGGAGCGTATAAGTTAACTAAAGTCACTAGGGTAATTTTTAAGGAGGCTACTAAGATAACATATCTACCATTAGGGTCGGTATAAAGGACATGTTGAAAGGCTACAGAGTTTTTAATAGCAATCATAACTCCCTAACTTTTTTTTAATCTGAATTGGCAAAAAAGTAATGGAGGAAGCCCTTCAGCTTGCAAGTTGGGTGTTTATCTTTCTGAAAGTGTGTCTCTTGAACACAAAGTACATCACATTTCAGAGAGTTGCTTGCTTTCCAGAGCATAGATCGTTTACACAAATGATTGAGCCCCTTTTAAAAGGAGAACTATGGGGTTAAGGCTTTTCCCCATAGTTCTCCTTAGGGTAACGGGAGGACACAAACTAGCGTCCTCCTGTCACCCTAAGCTCAGTATACCGCGAGCTACAGCTCGTGGTATATTGAGATGCTGAAGCGGATCCCGACAATTATGTTTGGACCCGCCCAGCTGCGTGAGTAACAGCTGGCTCTGCCTATCTAGAGGCAGAGCCAGCTGTACCCGCCCCCTTCCCCGTCTGTTCCGCCAGTCAGCGCTGGCGGATCGGAGCGGGGAATCCTGTCACGGCAGAGGGCTGTGACAGGATCGAGAGGTGAGCGAACGCCGGTATATGTTCGCTCACCTCCCGATCTACTGAGCCGACCTGTGACAGTCTCATTGTCACAGGTCGGCTAGAACTATGAGGTGAGAGAAAAACACTCACCTCATAGTTCTCCTTTAACATTAAGAGAGCTGATTTTAATGGACATGATGAGGAAAAGGGGTGTTAAAAGGTGTCACTGTGAAATGAAAATAGAGGAAAGGACCAGGGGGAATAAAAGCAGAGCAGAAGGAGGGAAGTAAGAACAAATGAGACATGCATAATCACTCAATGCAGGTGAGAAATATCAGCAATAAATGAGAGAACATATCAATGTAATCGTACTTGTAGATAGACAAGTTATATAAACAAACCAAAAGTATGGCAACAACATTATAGTGTAATAGAACAATAAACCTGTGTGCTTAGCACACTATTAAGCGGGGTGTATGGGTTATGTTCCAGAAGAAAAAAAACAATTGAAATCTAAGCACTGTAAACAGTAGTATGTATAGTCCTGAGAAGTGTAATACGACACCATCCAGTGGTACATATGTAAAATTGCAGGACTCCAGAAATAGGATGAAAAGAGATTGGAGGGGCGATCAGCAAGTAGACCAATCAACTGGCACCCTTGTTGGTGTGGTGCGTTCAGCCTGTATAGGAGGTAACATGATGGAGATTCACCATGATTGGAGTTGCTTCATGCCATCTGCAGGTGACAGGATAGGGATTACAGCATGTTGGTAGGAAGCTAGCAACTTAGTGGGAAATCCCCATTTATACAGGATTTTGTTATCTCGCAATGCTTTTGGTTATAACTGCAAACTTCTTCCTTCTTTTTGCTGTAGCTGCTAAAATGTCTGAATATGGAGATATGTCTATAAGGAGCAGGAAGCAGTGGAGATAGGGTTGCCACCTTTTCTTCAAGCGAAACCCGAACACACTCTAGCGACGTGCTGACTTTTTTTGGGAGATTGAGTCGTGGCTTATGCATATGTAAATATGTAGATATCACAATTGAGACTATTTTCAGTGGGGGGCCAGTAGCCCCTATCTTAATTTTGGTTTCCCCTGTCTGCCTGACATCTTGTGTCCGGGTTTCTGCTGCCATGAACCCCGGACACAGCATTCAAATCCTGGACTGTCCGGGTGAATCCTGGACAGGTGGCAACCCTAAGTGGAGACTTCTTCCATCTTTCATGGCATGGCTTCCAATGGCAATGAATGACCAGCTGTTGTGTGAGGGGAGGGAACAGGCTGTTTCTTTTTACTTACAGGTGCCTTGGTAGATGGAGACTGCAGAGGAAAGCTGGCAGGTCGTTTGCTGGTATCTTTTGAAGATGAGACAGGGTCAGCAGAGCCGTCCTCTATGTCTGATTCATGGCTGGAGGAGAGTGACTGTGTGCCTGGAGATGCTGGCATGTGTGAGGGGCCGTTTTGGCGGCGGGAAGCGATGGGAGAAAGCTCAGAGCGGTGTCAGACGAGGAGGCGGTGCGATGTAAGGCATGAAGCGTGCGGCGTGTGTGGAGCCGGGAACAGGGTAACTAATCGAAAGCCAACTAATCAGTGATGGGAAACATTGACAACGTTTACCATCATCAATTTTAATTGACTTAGTCGATGAGGTGGCATGTTCATTCCCAGGTTTAAGTCTTTAAACCCTGTGGCATGATCGCCAGGTTGAAAGGCTTTCATAACAACAACATTGATTGAGACAGTCTTATGAAGTAAGCTCTGAATCTGAGGTTGGTCTCAGAAAGCATACCTTGAGTCTGTGGTAGCAGGTCTATGGCTTCTTCACGAAGAGGAGAATCATCTTGCACAATGACTGGTGTTGAAGACTCTGATGAGTTTCCAGAGAGGTTCACTGCTTGTGAAGTTACTGGAGTGATGCTTGAGGAATCAGGTGCGTTGTCCCAGGTGTTTGCATCAGTGGATTCCTACTCGTCCGAGCTGTTGAAGGAAATCTGGTCCGTATTCTTACCAGAACTATTGCAGGGTGGTGTTGTGATGTTGCCTTGGTTTACCTGTACAATGATCTTATTGGAGCACACATTACCTCATGAGGCATGAGGTTCGCAATCTCGTTCGACTCCAATAAGTACCCAACCTAGATCAGTCCTTTAGGCATAAGGATCTTCATTCCAGCCATTGTGCTGCTGACGTACCTTGTGTACTCTCAGGATGTCTCTGCCTAAGAGAAGCATTATTTTGGCATCGTTGTCCAGTGGGGAAATGTAGTCAGCTAAATGTTTTAGGTAAAAAACAGAAAAGATGGCGAGCGCACTACCGGTGGGAAGACTGTGAGCAGATTTGCGTGAGCAAGCTACTTAGCCAGGGAGAGGTACCCTGTGGACAAGTGTAAAAAAGCAAAAAAAGAAGCGCTGCAACCCGGATATTTGTCTTATTAAAACAGATTATAAACCTTACAATGGTATCTGCAAATAGGGACTCACTTTTAGATGCACGAGATGTTGTCTTGCCGATGGAGGGTGGGTAATGTTGTAGGCTTGAAACAAGGGCTCATGCGGCTGATCTGTGCGGATATGATCGGAGACTTGTCGATTCTTATTTAATCCCTTGATGATGGAGGAGGGATAGTGGAGGCAACTGGAGGGCACATGTGAGATAAAGGCAACTGGAGGGCACATGTGAAAGAAAGCTGTGTATTGGAAGTAAAAAACCCCGTTCGGTCTAGTGAATGCTCAGCTGGCCAGGCTGCCACTCGTCGACTGGACAGGGGCGGGGTGCCGCTAAATAGGTTGTCGACAATCGTTATGGAAGTCCACTCAGGGACGGGCACGGAGCTGGAGAGCAGTATGGTCCGTCTTGCTGGGTGATAGGGATGTCAGTTGAATGGTTTGGCTACGCGTTTCAAAGCTCTATGCCTCTTTGTCAAACTAGCAATACATTCACTAGAACGGGCAGGAGATGCAGAGGTTTTTAAAAAATGACAGGTGGGCGGGACTTTAGATCGTGAGCGACTGCTATTGGCCGATTGTGCAGGGTGGGTTGGTCATAGCAAATGATAGACGGCATTGAAGCCGCTTACTTTGAAAAAGATCGTAAGTACATGTTTAAAAAGTATTTGATAAAAAGTATTTGATAAAAATGGTTACAATTGGAAGTAACACGGAACCTACTATATTGTTGTTCCAGAATAAGTAAAACATTGGTTGTGGCAATATTGTATCTCAAGTGTCTGGATCTTTTATTTATTTATTTTTATTGATATGTTGTCACAATATAATATTTGGTTAAAAAGGAGGGGAAAGGTGCAAACAAAGTGGGTTGTGTAGAGAACTTTGTTTTAAAATCGTATGGAGCTAAAACAATAATGGGATATAACTATATAAACAAATGTAAAACCGATTTTCCATATAGTATCTCAAGTGTCTGGATTTCATATTTATTTTATTATCACAATATTTGATTCGTATAATGTTTGTTTAAAAAAGAGGGGGGGGGGGGAAATAAAAGTAAGTTATGTAAAGGGTTTTGTTTAAAAAGTTATTATCAGGATTTGCCTAACTAAACGATTTTTTGTGTATGGAAGCATGTTGCATCCATTTTTCTTTTTGTCTTTCTACATTGCTTTGTTAGAAAGTGATTTATTCGTTTGTTTAAAAACATACTATTTGAAGTATTTGTGTAGGGCTCAGAAAACTGTTGGATCGGGATTTTTATAGGATGGTTTGTATTTCTATTTCCTCATTGAGACCGGTTGGTACTAGGGTATTTAATTTATAAGGGTGCTAAGTGAGTAGGTATATGTTCGATGGCGAACACATGCAAAGCGTGAATATTTTTGTAGTGTTTTGCTGCAAAATGCCGAGGGACGCTGTTCAGTGTCTCCCTTTTCTATGAAGCGTCTGTGTTCCCCGATGCGTTTGCGTAGTGAACGTATAATAGGTCCAACATACATCAAACCGCAGGGGCATGTTAATCCGTATACATGTACGTGTACATGTGATAAATTGTCTGGTGTTGTAAGTGTTGTAAGTATGGTCCCTGAATGTTGTTTGACCGTGATGAATAAATTGACAGGTGAGACACTTTGTTTTTTTGAACCGAAATGTCCCAACCCTGTTGTCAAACTAAAAGTTTTTAGTACTTGTTTTTGGTTCTTTCAGTAGTTTACTCGGTGCAACTATATTCTTAATATTTGTTTTGTTTTTCTTAAAGTTAATGTAAGGTCTAGATGGTAGAAGGGGACCTAGTTTTGGATCCTTCAAACCCCTTCATGACTGAGGCCCTTTTTTAATTTTTTGCACCCATGTTATATTCCACATTTTTTGCCAGTTTTTGTGGAGGACTTTCTCGATGGCCTTATAACTATTGTTATATGTAGTGATGAACCTAACTTGATTGTCTTTAGGTAAAGGTTGATACTGATCAGCAGTTTTTGGTGTAGCTGTTTTTAGATATGTGGAAAACGCATTTTTGATCAATTCTTCAGGATATTCTTTCTCCTTGAATTTGTTCGTGAGAAGGAGACTAGAGGCAGTGTAGTCTGATTTGTCGGTGCAATTTCTACTGAGTCGACAGAACTGGCTCTTAGCGATGTTGTTTTTCCATCGGGGGTGGTGGCAACTGTGGTAATTAAGGTATGAATTTCCCCCTATGGGTTTTCTATGGTTTTTTGTGATGATCTGATTGTTTTTGGTGGTGAGTTCAAGGTCTAGAACAGGGGTGCCCATAAGGTCGATCGCGATCTACCAGTCGATCGCGTAGCGATCACTGGTAGATCGCCATGTCCTCTCCTCCCACCACTTCTCTGGATCCCCGCTGCTCTCCCCAGCGGGGATCCGAGAAGAAGTGAAGGAACTGGCGGCGGGGGAGGGCGGAGGAGGGCGGAGGACAGAGCCGCTGTCACTAACTAATGCAGAGCAGTGAGGAGAGAGAGAGAGAGACACTCGGCCAGGATCTGACAGCCGGGACCTCTCTCTCCCCTCACTGCTCGTCCTCTATAGAGGGTCCCATTGTGCATTGCTGCAACAGTACTTTATACAACATTAGGCTAGAAATAATAATTATTTTAATGAATTATTTACCCCCCGAACCTCTTCTGGCCGGTCTTCTGTCTTCATCTGTTCACTATGTGATTTCTGTTTGCTGGGTCCTCACTGCCGTCCGAGGCCCCTGTGTCGGATGAACGGATGATCCGACACTCTCTGCGCAGAGATGGGGGGCCTTCTGGCCACCGACCCGGTGCTGGGACTGTGCTGGGCCCCCTAGAGGCTCTGGTGCGCCCGCACCGGCGGTAGTTCTGCCACTGCTTATGTGGGCTGAAGGGGCAGCTGCTTTGGGCCCCACAACAATGATTGGGCCCTGGGCGACTGCCCCTTTTGCCCTGCGTTAAAGACGGCCCTGACTGGAATGTAAGCAGGCCGACTCCCTGCGTTCCGGTGCGGGAGGGGGTGTGGAGCTGTATTGAAGTCAATGGCATCGGCCACAGTGCGATCAGCCGCACTCGGAACGCAGGCACATTAGTGCCTGCATTCCGGTCCAGTGCGATCTGCAAAAATAGTGCTCGCAGCATTTTTGCGGATCGCACTGGACTGGAACACAGGCACTAATGCAGGCGATCGCACTGTGGGCGAGGGGCCTGCCTGCGCAGCCCACGCCCCCTCCCGCCCCTGAATGCAGGTGTTTTTTCGTTGGTAGATCTCAATGAGCTCGTCATTTGAAAAGTAGATCTCCAGACGAAAAATAGTGGGCGTCCCTGGTCTAGAAAGACTTAATTCGTCAGTGCTAACGACATGGGTGAAGGATAGGCCTAGCTTATTGTTATTGCAATGATGGACAAAATCCAACACGTTTTCTGGTGGGCCATCCCAGATAACTGTTGGCGCTATATAAATACTATGTAATAATAATAATAATAATGACTATGTCATCTATGTATCTCTCATAGAAGACTAGATGTTTGGCATGAGGGTTGTTCTTCCATATGTGGTGGTCTTCCCAGTAGCACATGGTGAGATTGGCATAACTGGGTGCGTAATTGGCGCCCATGACTGTCCCGTTGATTTGTAGATAGAATTTGTCAAGGAAGGAAAAATAGTTATGGTTAAGTGTAAATTGGGTGCATTCCAATATCCTGAAGGATTGATCAAAAATGTGTTTTCCACATATCTAAAAACTCACTAGACCGAACGGGGTTTTTTACTTCCAATACACAGCTGGTTTTTTTTTTCACATGTGCCCTCCAGTTGCCTCCACTATCCCTCCTCCATCATCAAGGGATTAAATAAGAATTGACAAGTCTCCGATCATATCCGCACAGATCAGCCGCATGAGCCCTTGTTTCAAGCCTACAACATTACCCACCCTCCATCGGCAAGACAACATCTCGTGCATCTACAAGTGAGTCCCTATTTGCAGATACCATTGTAAGGTTTATAATCTGTTTTAATAAGACAAATATCCGGGTTGCAGCGCTCCTTTTTTTGCTTAAATGTTTTAGGTGAGGTTCACGAAGTGCATCCTCTGGTGTAGGAATCTCCTCCCTGTCATTAGGTAACTGATTGCACTCAATGAGACTAGGAATCCTGCTTGAAGAGCTTTGCTTTGGGCTTCTGCGTCGGCTTGAAGAGTTTTGCTTTGGGCTTCTGCCTCTGCTTGAAGAGTTTTGCTTTGGGCTTCTGCCTCTGCTTGAAGAGTTTTGCTTTGAGCTTCCATCTCTGCTTCTTTCTTAGCAAGGGAGCTTTTGTGCTTTTCTGGATTCAGCATCAGCGCGGCCCTCTATTAGCTTGTCGCTTAATGTTGAATTTCTGGAGCGAGAGGATCTAGAAGAACGTGCAGTATGCTTGGTTGATGTTGATCTGTGAGATCTGGTCTCTTGCAGTTGAGCAATGCGGAGTTCTGCCTTATAATTAGCATTTTGCACTAAGCAATCCCTTTGTTGGTTCAGTGCATCGGTCCTGGTCAGTTCTGCTGAAGAGTCCTCTATATTACAGTCCTGCAAGAAAACTGTGTATTTTGCAGACAGACGCTGGTAGCATTCATACGCGGCAGATAGGTGATCTATAGAGTCTCCTAATTCAGCTGGTTGATCATTAAAGTGTGACAAAACTGACATGCATTGTGAAGTTCTGTCCCAGAGGTCTGACAGATTGCTGGAGAACTCATCTCTAGTGGTTTCATAGTTTTCTCTGAGTTTCTGTGTCGGTTTTATTGTACGTTTGGGCCTCACACTCTGTTCGGCAAAATCTGCAGAATCTGCTCCCTGTACGTCTGCGGGTTCAGAGACATGATGTAGGTTCAGTCATAAAAGAGTGCTCAGAGCCTTGTCTAGACATTTTTCACGTTTTTTGCAAAAAAATGGTACTGTCTCTTTAAGAAGACGAACAGCAGCTTAGACAGGTGGGGTAACACAGTTCAATGTAGAGAAACAGTTTTCAACATTCACATGAAGTGCAGTAAGCTTGTGCGACCACGTGCTTTCACAAGATGGCAGCTGGCACTGAGCTTGATTGCAGATTAGGCACACACATATACACAGCAGGCTGTATGAATTCTATGCATCTTTTGACTATTCTGACTCAGATTGTTGTGATAGCGATTTATCCCTTGTGAGACCTCGATGCCTGGCCTGTATAAGACCAGATTCAATCACTGAGGACAATCATTGTCAGATAGCTGAACTCACCAATACCGTGTTCATCCACAAAGGTTGCTTTAGTCTGTACATCAGACAACAGGATACAGCAGATGGATGGTTTTCAGTATTATGCAGTCAAAAGATGATGCCTTTCCTAGCGTACTGTGCAGAATACATGTGTCCCTGTTACACGTGGCCTGTTAGCTGTGGTCATGACACAGGAAGTACTGACCAACAAGAAGAAGGGTGGCGCATACATAGAGAGGAAATGTGTCATCACGTGAGGAAAGGAATATAGAAAAACATGCACATTATCACTAAAGGCCACTAGATGGCAGCATAGGAACTAGCAGTAAAATAGCTATAGGAAAATGGTTTAGGGAAAGCACACTATATATAAATTCTATCTAACATTAACTTCTATTCCCCATTGCGGCGGCACAGAGTAAGACAGGGCCTGTGCTTTGTTCTTGTTCACACAAAAAACTATCTACTGCTGCAGTGCATTCTATATGTACTTTATATGTGCTACATATAGAGTGCACTGCAGCAGTAGATTTACAATTCTGCACTGCTAATCTGAAGGGGTTAAATGATCCATAGTACATAATAGTACATAACATGTAGTTGTACTATGGATCATTTAACCCCTTCATGTTAGCAGGGGAGAAAAGGGAGCCGCCAATCGTCTATATGTTTAACACCCGGTAACGGGTGTTTGTATTGGCCGGGTCTTTTCTGCCCGTGCATGCCCGCTAGGGGGCGCGCGCGAGCAGAAAAAAAATGCCGTCTGGAGACGGCAACCCGCCAATGCAGCAGTGCCGTCCGTCCGTTTTTTTACAACGGGCAGACGGCAAGTGGTTAAATCATGATCCATAGTACATAACTTGTAGTTGTACTATGGATCATTTAAAGCCACCGGTCCCTTAAAAAAAAAAAAAAAAAAAAAAAGTATCGGTAATTGGTATCGGCGAGTACATGAGGGGAAGTACTTGTACTTGGTCCTAAAAAACTGGTATCGGGACATCCCTACTAAGAATTCATAAGTTTGGACCTGGGGATGATACATTCATATTGAACTGTACTGTGCAGATACTGAGAATAACACCCGGAATATAGGATAAGAGAAGTGGTACTGTGCAGAATCCATACATACAGAATAAGATCAGATTCCGAGCATGACACCCGACATACAGGACAAGAGAATAGACATGTGCACTGCCAAAAAATTCGTTTAGTTTCGTTTCGTTTTAAATTCGGATTTGTGTTATTTCGTTTTTCAGGATTCGGGTGTGAAAGTCAATTCAGATTCGGAATTCGGATGAAATTCGGTAGCGTTAGTACGAACGTTTGTTTCGTTTTCTGTTCTTATTCGTTTCTTATTCGTTTCGTTCTCGTTTCGTTCGTTTGCAGCAAAAGTGACATTTGAGGGGGAAAAAATATTTTTCTCCTTCTCTAATGTCACTTTGCTCCAACGAACGAAACGAATAAGAAACGAATAAGAACAGAAAACGAAACGAACGTTCGTACGAACGATACCGAATTTTCGGAAATGGAAATTCGGATTCGTTTGCATTATGTCTGTAATTCGGAATTCTGATACATCCGAATGTCCGAATTTCCAAAAATTCGTCCGAATTTCGATTCGGAACGAAACGAATCGCACATGTCTACAAGAGAAGTGATACTGTGCAGAGTCCATACATACAGAATAAGAACAGATACTGAGAATGACACCCGGCATACAGGCAGGGGCGTATTTACCGCGAGGCAAACAAGGCGTTTGCCTAGAGCGGCACTTTCCTTGGGAGCGGCCCTAGGCAAACGCCTTGTACTGCATACTGGCAGCATGTTTGCATAAGCTCTGTTTAATGTACGTAGCCTGCTTGTGGGGGAGAGGGGGAAGGGGTGGAGCCGGGCACAGAAGCAGACATAAGGGGAGAGTCCAGCAGTGAAGAGCAGTCAGCCGGCCACAGAATCGATGATGCTGCACTGCGGTCTGTGATCAGAGGAAATGACGCGTGATGGGAGGAGGCGGCAGGAGTTCGTCACCGGCGGGACTCTATGACAGATGGCTGCTCCGCTCTGCACACAGGGACACTTGGACTTGGAGGGAGCGCGGTACAGAGGGGTCACCTGTGAGGTAAGTGTATCGACGGAGGGTGAACACAGTGCTGAGTTTGCTCCATGTGTGAATTACATGGAGTGGGTTCAGACAGAGCAGTGTGTTTTGTTGTATGGGAAATGTGACCTCGTTAGAGAGGAATGGAGGCACACAGTGATAGTCAGTATGTGGATACTTTTCTCCCTCAGGGCTTGTTCACACCAGAACGCACCACAATTGCTCTCAAACTTCCCCCTTCGTTCTGGGGCAGGAGGAAGCGTGGCGGTGCATTGAAGTCAATGTAACCGCAGCCACACTCCCTCTGCCCGCAGTGCCATTGGACACGTGGAAAAACATTGCCTGCGTTCTGTTCCACTGCAAATGCAAAAAATGCTCCATGCTCTAATTTGTTTTGTGTTTGCAGTGAAACGAAACGCAGGCAATGTTTTGCCACGTGTCCAATCGCACTGTGGGTGGATGGGCGTGGTTACGGTTCTATTGACTTCAATGCAGCGCCACGCACCCTCGTGCCCCAGAACGAAGGGGGAAGTTTTGTGAGTGATTGCGGTGTGTTCTGTAACGCAACGCAATTGGTGTGAACAAGCCCTCAGGAGTTCATAGAAGCCTAGGGATTGTCCAGAGATTAGCAATTTCTACTTCTCACATACAGTGGGGCGAATTTATCAAACTGGAGCAGACAGAATCTGGTGGGGCAAATTTAGATATGGGGTGGGGGGGGGCGCCCGGGTCTAGTCTTGCCTAGGGCAGCACAAAACCTAAATACACCACTGCATACAGGGCAAGATAAGTGGTACTGTGCAGAGTCCATACATACAGAATAACAGAAAAATCTGGCTCACCTTCATGCTCATTCGATATTAGAATAGTAGAGGGAATTTTCCTGACAATACTGGCAGAGCGGGGACAAAAAAAATCAGAGGTGTGAACTGGTGTGAACTGGTGTGAAGTGGACCAGCAGCTCGTCAATCAACGCTCTGAAGTGAAACAATCTCTGCAGTAGCCACCACATCACTTCTTCCAGAGGTAAGAGAGATTCTGTTAGTAAAGATATTTCATTGTTATGACTTCAATATTCTTATTTTTATAGTGCTGCATTCTCAGGAATGAGACAAGTTATTGTTACTTTGCCCTCAGGGACCCCAAGGTTATGATTTATTTCTATTAAAAAAAATGTAAAAATCAATATCTGTTTGTCAGCTGAGAACTGTGGACACAATGCTGATTGATAGGGATGAGATTCGGGTTTGTTATACCACTGGATTTCACCTTAAACTCATGGTAGAACAAAAGCCATAGTGGTCCACATGGCTTCTGTGGGGCCAGAGGTAGGAGGGGGCCCCATAAGAGCGGCTGATTAGGAAAACTAAACTGTGATGTTTCCAGTATAGAAGGGCTAAAGTCAGACCTCAGGGTCTTCTACTACTGCCTAATGCCTCAGGAGAGGTGCAGAAGGTCTCAGGAGGGGTGCGGAAGGTCTCAGGAGGGATGTGGAGGGGTGCTGGAGGTCCCAGGAGGGGTACATTGGGTTTCAGGAGGGTTGCCGAAGGTCTCAGCAGGGGTGCATTGGGTTTCAGGAGGGTTTCCGAAGGTCTCAGGAGGGGTGCATTTGGAAACTCATGAATAGTATTCGGGAGTTCCCGATTGCTATGTAGCATTTGACAGCTGAGAATGTCAAATGAGCAGAGCGAGCCGTGACATCACGGCTCGCTCCTCCCATCTGTTTACTTTCGGGCTGAATGTCATTTTGCGGCGAGTTTTCGTCGGGATCGGATGGTGGTCGTGCGGCTGGACTTTTTATTTTGGCGGGTCGGCGGGGGTTCGTGCACCGTGATTGACACTGGATTACATCGATGGAGCAATTTTTTTTTTTAAATTAAAGGAATAGTCAAAAATTGGCTCTGTTTTTTTTTTTCAATTAAAAAAGAACTATGGGGTTAAGGCTTTTCCCCATAGTTCTCCTTAGGGTAACGGGAGGACACAAACTAGGCTCAGTATACCGCAAGCTGTAGCGAGCTGTATACTGAGACGCCACAGTATACCGCGAGCTGCTGTTTGCGGTATATGAGACACCGCAGCTGAAGCGGATCCCGACAATTGTGCCGGGATCCGCCCAGCTGCGTGACTGACAGCTGGCTCTGCCTATCTAGAGGCAGAGCCAACTGTACCCGCCCCCTCCCCCGTCCGTTCCGCAGAGAGCCGTGACAGGATCGAGAGGTGAGCGAACGCCGGTATGTGTTCTGACACGGTGAAGACATTTTATGGGGTAGAGGAAAACTATAGAACATGCTGTGACCGGTCGGAGAGCCACCCTAAATGTTGCAATACTGTCACTAACTAGAACTCTCTCTCTCTATATCTCTCCCTCTCTCTCTCTCTCTCTCTCTATATCTGTATATCTGTATTGCTGTATTGCTCTATTGCTCGCTAATTATATTTATTTATATATATTTTTTCTTTTCTTAGCGTTACTCCTTTTTCCCCCGTTTTTGCAATCTATTGAAAACTATAGAACACTGGCTTTGACCCTGTCCGGCTACCCCCATTCTCCTCCCACAGCTTACAGTCCAGACAGTCAGTGGTGGTCTAAAGCAGGTGGGAGTGCCTAAGTACTGGACATGAAGCGGAGGGGGCTAGTGAAAATTATTAGTGCCCCCCAGTATTGACTGTGGTATCTTATGTGCCCCCCAGTATTGACTGTGGTATCTTATGTGCCCCCCCCTATATATTGTTCCTAGAGTCACCACTGCTCTGAGCTGCGGTATGCGGTAACAGGCCTGTGTCTGTTTACAGGTACCCGCAGCTCAGAGAAAGAGTCAGGTTTCAGGCCGATGTGGCTGCCCGAGATCACACTAGAGATGGACCTCGGCAGCCGCATCTGTGATTGCTCCACCTCTTTTCTAACCCAGGTGATCTATCACATAGAGAAGAACGAGGAGACGTTCCTCTATGTGATAGATCATCCAGAGCTAGAAGAGGGGCCGGGCTATGTAGATACCCATGCAGCTGAAGGGAAGAGGCATGAAGAGGTGGGTTTACAGAAATAGCCGAGCGGCAGGGGAACCATGATTTACAGGGGAACGTAATTCGACACATCACCGTGCTGCCCGCCTGCGGACCCCCTGGTGAGACACCATAGCCCAGACAGTACTGAGAGTCACACAGCCCACCCAAGTGTCACACAGCCCACCCAAGAGTCGCATAGCCGGCACAAACCACCAGGCCATCTGATGACATCAAGGCGCCAACCCAGAACAGCACAAAATATGTAGCTTCACATTATTTTGTATTGCTGTATAATGTATTGCTGGAATTTGCAGTTCTTTACAGCTGGTCTCTTTACTCCCTCCCCTAGCTGCCTCTCCTCACTCTTTCCTCTATTCTCCAAAAAAAACATTTGCGGTGCTAGAGTGTTCGGGTTTCACTTTAAAAAAGGTGGCAACCCTAACGGACAGCCATCTCAATCCTGACATCCTGGCACTGGGCCTGCGTGTCTTCATCCAGCCTGTCAGGTTCTCCAACTCTACTCACTCGTCTGCGTGTCCAACAAGGGGTGTTGGACAGGTAGTATGACAAGATGAGTGGGGTTGTAAAATTCGATGAGCCGCACAGGCACAGTGGCGGTGGTTAGAAATGTCGACAAGGATTGTATGGATGATTGTGGTCATAGGGCTGGCGCACGCGCAGTATCAGCAGGTGGTCTGAAGCTCCGACTGGGATTTTTTGAGAAAAACTAAAAATGGCAAAAAACAATGGAGAACGTCCAGGATCTAGTCAATGCCAAGACAGGGGTAAGATTTCAACATGGGTAGTCAGCTGAACCAGGTCAGGGAACATTAAGAGCTGAATGAATGGAAACAATAGCCGGAGTCAGGAACCTGGTGATCAGTCAGCCAAAGCCAGGGTCATACACAGAGAACAGGAACAGCAACAGAACACTTGCTAGATCTAAACACACGCAATGGTGGAAACTGAGCTAAAGGTTAAATAGTGAGTTTGCATCATCACTCTGAAACAGGAATTTGCCAGGAGTTTACTAGTAATTGCAGAATGATGATGTTTACGGGTTTGGTCATAAGAGGCGCCAAAGAGGAACAACCGTGTCCAAACATACTGCAAAACAAGCCATGCACAGCTGACTGGAGGAGGGTAAGAAACCTTGACAAAAACTCAGTTTGGCCACTTTTTTTTTAAGGCAGGAAGACTGTGTTAGAAGAGCACACGTTATCCGTTATAGTGAATGACAGTTCTTGTCTCCAGAGCGCCCCTCTGGAGACAAGCACGGTCACCCACACTATTAGTCTCCTTGCTAGCAACCGCGCTGCTCAGCTATGACCAAGGGCTGCATGTATGAGGTCCCCTCGAGGGCTCAAAGATGATTTTTCATTTGAAGTGATACTTCTTTTATATAACCTTGCTAGGTTATCTCCTTAAAAAAAAGTGCACTGCACCCTTATGATCTTTGATCTCTTCCATGTTATTTTTAGTTTGGATAACATTAGGTAGAGTTGCTTCTCTGGCCCCAGGAGAGATGCTGGATCCTAGGAAGGACCCTGGCGGGGGCTCCCCAGATAGGCCTGTGACTAGGCCTCAGCCTGTGGCCTAGCCCAAGGAAAGATGGACCCCTATCTGCCTTTAGACGGAGGATTGTTTATAATCTGAACCCAATTGATAAAGAGGAGGAGAAATTGGCAGCTTTGAAGCCTGAATTTAGGAAGAAAAAGTTGATTTATGGCAAAGTTTATAGTAAGAAAAGACCGGCTCTGAGGCCAGAGTTGAAGGGCTTGGAGGAAGCTTTGAGAAAGCAGAAAGAACTGGTGAGCGCTCTGAAGGAGAACAGTGGAGCATTTAAAGAGAAATTCAAGACTGAGGAATGTTTCAGCCGAATGAGGAGAGGAGCCGCTTCCAGCCTGGAAAGTGACCCAGCCAGTGAGGAGATAACGGTACTAACAGAGTCAGCCGAGGGTGAGAAAGTGGGCCCAGCTCTTCAACACCTCAGGAATCTGCTGAGCCCCCAATGGCAGAGGCCTCTGTCCTCCTCCCTCTGCCGCAGCAATATGGAACATCTTAACAGGAGGTTGAGGGAGATACTGGCATGCTGTAGTTTATCACTGAGCTGGAATCCCCTCTGGATGGAAGAAAGTTCAATTTCTCTGCGGATTCCTCAGATGACGATGAAGAGATGGATACCGTTCCTTGCCCGGTGAAAGAGAGACCTGTGGAAAGACCAAGATTCACCAGGAAGTCTGCTACAACCAGGAGGACATCTGATTCCACCGTCAGCCATGACACTGCAAAGGAAACAACACAGCAAGCAGTTACAGTGTGTGTGCAAGATGGTGATGTGAACTTTAATAATGGCAATGGGCTTGCTGAGTGTTGTAGTTCTATAGGCAGTCAGCCCCCACCCATAGTCAATGTACAGCATACAATACAATCTGATTCACCTGCTGAAAACAAAGCTTCAGATTTAAATGAAATTGAGGGGAAATCTGGAGATAACTGTCAGCTTCTGGGGGAAGAGTCTACAGAGAGAGGAGCGCCATGGACATTGCAGACACTTTGCCTGGACCAGACACAGAGGCTGTCCCAGAGAATAGTGGAGGAGGTGATGGGAGCAGTGGTGCCACAACTGTCTGGGAGTCTGCAGTAGGCGGGACTGTATTTATATCCAGGAAAGAAGCTGTGTGGTCAGAGCAGGGGGAGGGGGCGGGTCTTGCCTCTGTTGATCCAATGACTGCTATCATGGTTGATTCAGACTCCTTGTTAGCAGGTTTGATTGTGTCTAAAGACAATGCTGCAATCTCTAGTGGTGTGGCTGTGGGGAAAACATATGCTGGTGCTGCAGCAGGATCTGGGAGTGGGAGTGAGGAGGGAAGGAGCATGAAAATGTTTTATCTTTCTCATTATTTAAAAGGAGGAATGTTGTGCAGCTTTGATGGGAGGGTGGGGGTATTACTCCACATAGGAGGGCAGTGGTGGATAAAATTCTGCAGATGGGGTTTAGGCCTGCAGATATCTTTGCCCTGATCAGTCTGGCCGGTTTCTATGAGTATGATTTGTCCTTTATCTGTCCAGAGTCTTTGGACATATTTTGGGAGAAGTATGAGCATGTGTGTAGGGGCCTGCCGGACCAGAAAGGGTTCATTCCTAAGCTCCAGCCACTCATTAAAATTGTGACAATTCTTGACCGTAAGGAGTCCATACCACAAGGGGGATTTATCTGTATGATTAAGGAGGTATGGAGAAATCCTGAGTCCCTTAAAGAAGATTGTGGATGTTCGGGGAAGTTAAACCTAAAAGTCATTGACAATGTCATCCAGCATCTGCCATCCTCAGCTTTCCTGGGGAGGGACAGGCTAACCATCTTCTACCCGGGCCAGCCAAAGCTGCGTAATAAATATGGTGATAAAGGGCACTTTGCATCCTCCTGTCCGGTGATGAAGTGCTCTCTGTGTCAGGGTTTAGGACATTTGGTAAAGGAATGTAACATTATCAGGTGCAATCTGTGCAATGCGGTGGGACATCCTTATAGTCTGTGTCCTGAGGCAATGCACAACCAGCCTGATCTAATGAGAGAGCTCTTCCTTCTAGACATGGAGGATGCTCAGAGCTCAGCAGGGTATCTTTGGAGGTGATTTCAACACCATTACTAGGTCTAAAGACAGGAGAGGTTTCAGAGATAAGCTGGGCTATGACAGCCTTTTTCTGAATGCGATAGTTAGGGAAGCAGGTCTGGTAGATGTGCACATTAAGCGTTGCCCAGACAGCACGGGGTTCACTTTTCAGCGAGGTAGTAGTCAGAGTAGGATAGATAGGTTTTTTTTTAAAGGGAAGACTCTACTTTTTCGGCACCTGTGTGTCGGGCAGTGGAGTTTTCTGATCACTGTATTCTATCTGTGACTCTGAATGCCTCAGACATGCCACCTAGGGAGAGGGGCATCTGGAGATTGAATTCGGCCCTCCTAAACAACGAGAAAGTAAGACATTCCTTTGAGGAATTCTTTCAAGCACAGGTAACTATCCTAGACTTTTGCAACATTAAGTCAGAATGGTGAGAGCTTATAAAACAGCAGACTGTCTGGCTTTTCAAGGCCATTGGAAGAAAGAAGCAGCAAGATAAGTATATCACCTACCAGCGTTTGCGGAGGAAACTTGACCACCTTGTTTCGAATGGAGGAGATTCTGGGGCGATCTCTGAGGTGAAGCTCCTCCTTAGGAGACATCAGTATGACCGGCATGCCTCTTTGGTTCAGGAGAGGGACTATGGAAAATACCATTCGCCCGACGCTAACCAGAACTGTAAACAGAGCATAGCAGTTAAGACGGTCAAAGACGGTCTGAAGGACAGTACGGGCTCTCTGATGAAGTCTAGGTCAGGGATCCAGGATGTTGTCAGGTCATACTATGCCGATCTCCTGGGAGGAAGGAGCCTTGATCGAGCAAGGATGTTAAGTTTTTTTGGACTCTACACCAGGTCTGGAAATTAGTTCCTTTGATGAAATCACTACAGATGAGGTGATCCAGGCTATTGATAAATTAGCCATCAAGAAAACGCCAGGGCCAGATGATTTGACAGTCAAATTTTATAAACGTTTTAAGACGGTTCTGGTTTCTTACTTTGCGGAGGTTTTTAGTGGCTGTTTGCATGAGGGTTCTCTCCTTCCCTCCATTAGGCAATCTGCAGTGATTCTCCTGTCAAAGGGTAAAGATCCTTCGATGATTGGGACTTGGCGCCCCATTAGCCTTCTTAATGTCGATAGAAAGATACTGGCAAAGATTTTTTTCTGGTGATTATCACCAGTGGCAAGCGGTTTTTTTTATCCCACCACCAGCACTGCTTGATCCAGGGTAGAAGCACTTTCTCCGCGGTGTTAGCTGTCCGGGAGGCCTTGGAGCATTGTAGAGCTGCTGGTTGGGGTAAATTTCTGTTGACATTGGATCAGGCTAAGGCCTTTGATAGGGTTAATCATGAGTACATATGGCTCCTTCTTGGCAAATATGGCATGGAGGTGGGTTTCATTGATACGCTCAAGATTTTGTACAAAGGGGCTGAAAGCTTTTCTCTGGTTAATGGTTGGATCGGGCAGCCCTTTTTGGTCGATCCGGGTGTGCGCCAGTGGTGTCCTTTGTGTCCTCTGCTGTATGTGTTTGCATTTGACCCCTTCATTAGAAGGCTAAAGAGTGGAGTACCTTTTGTGGGGTACCTTTGAGCATCGCTGGGGAGCCTCCTTTGAAGGTTGTGGTCTATGCTAGGGTTGCACAGATACCAAGTACAGTACTCGGTACAAGTACGAGTACATGTACCGATACTTTTGAGCTTCAAGACTACACTAGAGAAAAATTCAAAAATTAGGAGGCCGCTGTAATTTGTAAGGAGCACACGGAGCTCCTGGGATTTGTACATCTCTGTTTTAATGTATGATTTTGTTTTTATAACTATAAATAAAGGGATGCACAGATACCAGTTTTGCGAGTACGATTACTGGTACTTGCCGAGTACTGATACATTTTTGTTTATTGTCATGTGACAGTTTTTCTAAAACAATACAGACTAATGATTTCAGGACAGTGGTGGAGTGCCAGAACCAGGTCCCAGCTGCAACCACTGCAACCCTGGTAGTTCTCATGAAAATGCCAAGTATCTGTACTGGTACTCAAAAAGTATCTGTGCATCCCTAGTCTATGCTGATGACATTTCTGTTTTTATCTCTGGGACTGGGGAGGTGCAGGAGGGGGTCTCAGTGATAGAACAGTATACAGAGGCATCAGGTTCAAAAGTCAACCAGGACAAATGTGAAGCTTTCTGGATGGGCGTGGAAGGTGAGAGCTTTGTTCTCCCAGAGCCCCAACAAAAAATTTGAGTTCTAGGCATTGAATTTGGCCCAGGTGACTATGGTCATGCAAATTGGGTGCATAGGCTGAAAAATGCCGATGCCAAGGTGGCAAGCTGGAAAGTTTGGCGGCTTTCCTTGAGGGAAAAGGTTGATCTGATCAAGACTTACCTGATTCCGATTTTTTTATATGTCTGTTTTGTTTGCGTTTTGCCAGTGTCTCTCTATACAAAGATCTATAGTTGTTTCTTTCAGCTGTTATGGGGGAACAGAATAAACCTTGTCAAAAGGAATGTGACTTAGCTTCCTAGGCAGGAGGGTGGTCTAGGGATGATCAACCCCGTAGTCTTCTTCTCTCTGTGTATCCGGGCGCCCATAACTCTGGTTACGCCACTGTGTTCTTGTCACCTTCATGAATGCTCTGCACATTTTTGTCACCTTCATTAATGTTCTGCACATTTTTGTCACCTTCATTAACACTCTGCATATTTTTGTCACGTTCATTAACGCACTGCACATTCTTGTCACCTTCATTAACGCTCTGCACGTTCTTTTCACCTTTATTAACGCTCTGCACGTTCTTTTCATCTTCATTAACGCTCCACGCGTTCTTTTCACCTTCATTAATGCTCTGCGCTTTCTTTTTCCCACCATGCTTGCACTGCACTTTCTTGGGAGCCATGCTGGATTGAATACAGTAATGTACAGTACTGTGCTACAAAGCACACAAAAAAGCTTCACAGTAAGTGCCCACAGCCCTGTCTGCGACCGCGATCTCGAGTACAGGAAGCCATGACCACGTGCCAGAGCGCCGAAGATGGCCGCGGTTGTGTTCATCACCTGATGCAGAGTTTGCAAACGGAGGCAAAATTTTGACGAACTTCCTGTCCGCGAACCGAATTGTTCGTGAACCGAGGTACCACTGTATTTTTTTTCCTCACTTCCAAACAATAGTCATATTTACAGGAAGTGGAGGGGAATCTCTGTAACAGAGCCCTGGATAGCATTAAAAATTGACAGTGGTTCTAATTCTTCCTTGCTCTAACCGTTCTTCAGAAAGAAAGAAATGTCTGGACATACACTTTAATGACTATAGCAACTGACTATTGACATATTATATTCTTTTTCAGACATCATGGATTCCACCAAGGAAGCAACACAAGCCATTAAACATTTAAAAGGAAAGCTAACACAAGTGTTTGCAGACAATGTGGATGTCTTATATGATGAAGTGGGATCTCTCAGACTCCTATCCCATCGGGAGTATATAGATCTGTACAGGACTGAGGGAGATGTAGAAAGAACGGAAAGATTGATGGACCTCATTCTACAGAAGGGAGAGCCGGCCTGTGAGACATTCCTGGGTCATCTTGAGAATATGGTTCTCAGGTTTCCATCCCTGCTTGATTTGTCTTACTACTTGGAAGGTGAGTTACCTTTATCAATTCCCTGACTGTTGTTGAATATATAGATTCATAAACGTTTCGTGTAATTTATACGTATTTTCCAGACCAAAAATAACTTGCCACAGATGTCCAAAGGCTTCAGATAATGAATTATAATTATATAATGTACAAAATCATAAACATAGACACTCATCAATAATATAATCACAAACCTGAACAATGTTGGTCCAGCAATGAAATACATTATGGAAAAACTACTAAATCAATATGCATACATTAATATCAACATACCATTCATTTTCCATACTACATACACAGGGCCGGTTTGCCACAAGGCCACTTGGGGCAGCAGGGAGCAGAGAGGCAGCATCGGTGTGAAATCTCCCGACACTCGGGACATGCAGTTCCGGGCGCTGGGCGGTAAGTTTTTTTCTACATTTAGCCCTGCTTTGGGCAAGCAGGACTAAATGTAGTGTGATCGTGCAAACAGTGAGAGGGGAGAACAGCTTTTCCCTCTCAGCTGTCACGGCCGTTCCAGCACAGTGCTGCAGTGCTGTGCTAGAACTCCTGTATTGGAGATGACAGGATCAATAAAGAGAACCTGTCACCTCCAAATGCTATCACACAGGGGGTTTGTTAGCTCCTGTGTGATAGCAATAAAGTTATGTTAAACAAATTTATAAAAAACATAATTAAATAAATAAAAAATAAAAAAATAAGTAAAAAATAATATGAAATAATAATTAAAGGAGGGGGTGGAGCTTGCTAATGGCGGCGGCTGGACGTGCTCGTCCTTAGCTCCGCAACACCAGACCGGGCATTGGCACTAAAGTGCCTCATCGTCGCTCATGATGGGCTCCAAGAGGGGCAAAAAATCACAGGGCTCCAAGCCGGACCGCGCACGGACCCCGAGAGCCGCCATCTCCAGCTTCTTTGCGGCATCCCTGCGGTGGAACTGGATCCATGGCTGGACCCCCCGGCTCCCGTGAGTTCCCTCACTACCCCAATGGACTGAAGTTTCCCACTCTAAGTAATGGCGGAAAGATTATGCCACTCGCAGCTCTCTACCTTAATGATGACGGATGGATGTCACTACCTCAACCCTGCGTGAGGATTTCGGTATCTCTTTATCTGGTTTTCTTTTTATTGATTTCTCTCCCACATTTTTTGCTTCTGTTTTACCTCTGGTGATGTTGTGGGTGGAGGACTCCCCCAGTGCCTTACTGTCCAGGGGATCGCAGTTCACTTTTCCTCTGACGGATGCCTTGGGAGCTGGAAGTCGTTTCCTGAACCCTGGGTCCTTTCCTTGTTGCTGGGATCCCTCTGTCGGCTCAGCCCCAAGCGTCCTTGGGCACACGGAGAGCCCCTTTGGGGGTGATTCTCTGGATGTAAATATCTTTAACCGTCTACACACCAGAGGATAAGGCACTATACTGGACGTCCTGGGACTCCCCCGGACTTTGGGACTGTACCTCTACCTCCGTCTGTGACCCATGATGGAAGACTCCACTCGGGTGATATGCTGCTTTATTGCTGCCTGTTTAATGTATTGCATTATGTGCTGTTTCTTTGCTCCCCTGGGATTTGGCGGCTGGGAAAGGGGCCGAATACGCCTTACTACCTTGCCTGAGGGGGATGGTCCCTTGGTAGCCCCTATCTGTGCCCGAGTGTGGGACCATGCCCTCCTGGTGGTACCCCCCCCCCTTCTGGCAAATCCTGGTGCTGACACATGTTGCCCAAGGGTGTAGGCCTGCCCTGCATATCCTCTTAGACCTGGCCTAGTGCTTCGGGCCCATGGCGTCTGAGGTGTACCTTCTTTATGTCCTGTGATCCCGGGCCTCCCCCAATCCCATTTCCCTTCCCCCTCCCTCCTCTCCCTTTCCTCCATCCTCTCCCTTTCCTCCATTCCTTCCCCTTGTCTCCCCTTCTCCTTCCTTCCCTACTTCCCTGCTCCCCCCCCCCTATAAATTAATGCTGGTGTATTTGCTGCTGGCGCCTCTGGGGATTGCCTGACGGGTGTTGTGTCCACAGCGGACTGCTGTCCGTCCCTACTCTGCCGGCCTGTGCCGGGGGTTGCAATTGACCTGCTCTCACTCAGGGGGCCACACCCACTGGGTGGACGCTCCCCGTTATGGCACTCCCTGGCTGTGGCCTCCTTGATCGCAGTGGTGGCAGGACGCCCGCACTGCTATTAATGTGAAACATTATGGATGCGGTACTTACGGTGAACATGGACTAGCTACTGGGATCCACTGCCATTCCCTACCCCCACTTTCCCTTACCCCCTCTCTCCCTCACCCCCACCCCTCCCACCGTCTTTCCAAACCCTCGTCCGCACCTCCCTCCTCTCCTTCTCGTCTCCCCCCCCTCCATTGATGCTAAGAGATCCTCCCAGGTGATGGTTGAGCTGAGACATGCCTCGCTTGGCCTGTACTGTTATGTTGCATATGGAACACTGTTTATTGAATGCCCGTTCTCTTGCCCTGTTGTATTTGGCACTTTAGTTTGAATGGTCATCATTCGGTTTTGTTTATTCTGATGCCCGGTTCTGAAGTTGGAGTGACCCCATTGCCCTTGGTTTCTCCACACCCCCCATAGGATGGCCGACTGGGTTGTTGTACCCTGTTGCGCCCACCGGAAGACTTTGGTCTTCCCCTTAGGTTTGTCTATGCATTTTATGTCTTCTCCTTTCTTCCCCAGTTTGTGGATCTTTTTCCTTCACTTCTTCTGTCTCTTGTCTTTTTGTCTTCCGTCTCCCCCCCTTCCCCTGCCTGGTGCTTCCCCGGATTTGTGGTCGACTGTAGCGTGGCTCACTGCCCAATGTTGCCAATGACCTTTGTCTCCCTGAATGTTCAGGGATTGAACAAACCATGCAAACGCTCACAACTGGCCTACTCTATGCATAAGAGGCGTGCACAGGTCCTCTTCCTACAGGAGGCTCACTTCAAAGACCCAGTGGCCCCGTAGCTGTCCTCCCGCTATTACCCTCTAGTATATACTAGTAACAACTCAATTTCTAAATCCAAGGGTGTAGCCATCTGCTTTCACTCCACGGTGCCTTTCCAACTCCTGCAGGTTGACCGAGACCCGAATGGAAGGTATCTCTTTCTGAAAGGGACCCTTTTCCATAAGACCTACACGTTCGTCAATGTATATCTGCCCAACCAATCTCCGTTGCCTGCTTTCCTCTCTGTTCTCCGCCGGTTGGAGACGTTTGCGGAAGGGTTTATAGTACTTGGCGGAGACCTTAATTTCTCCTTGGACCCCCGCTTGGACACCTCCTCAGGGAAATCCTCTGTGTCTCTTCCACAACTAAATCGCCTCAAGACCCTCCTGCACCGTCTGCAACTAGTGGACATATGGCGAATCCTAAACCCTGCAGCGCGGGATTACACATTCTATTCCTTCCCCCATCGCTCACATAGCCGCATAGATTACTTCCTGGGATCCACGGGCTATGATCGACTCCCAGGTGTGGTCGGATCATTACCCCGTCTCCCTGTCCCTCTCTCTTCCCGATCAGCCTCCCCGCTCCTTTACGTGGCGATTTAACGAAACGCTCCTACGTGACCCGATCACAGTAGATGCCATTAGGTCCACGGTCTCTACTTTCCTAGCCACTCACGCTACGGACGATACCGCTCCCCCAGTCAAATGGGAAGCCTTTAAATGCCTCCTCAGAGGTGTTCTCATTTCCCACGCCACTAGACTGAAAAAGGCACGCTCGGCGGAACTCACGACTCTATTGGGCGACATCCACGGGCTGGAACTACAACATAAGACTTCCCGTGACGCCTCCATATTATTGGCCCTGGAGCAGAAACGCTCGCACCTTCGATGCCTGCTGGATCTCAGCTTTCTTAAATACAGGGAATCTTTGCGTAGATCACTGTATGAACACGGGGACAAATGTGGACGGCTCCTGGCGCGCTCCGTCCGAACGCAAATTGCCCACACGTATATCCCTAAAATACAAACGAAAGAGTCCCAGTTGGTTCACCGTACTGATCAAATAGCGCACACTTTTTAGGCTTACTATGCCGATCCCAGACGATGCTGCCTCCCCTCTCCCGACCCTCCCACCTGAGGCCATTGCCCTCCTTAAAGAGCCCTTCTCCGTAGAGGAGGTGTCTGCCGCCATTAAGGTGCTTCCTACAGGGAAGAGTCCGGGACCGGATGGCTTCACGGGAGCTTTCTATAAGCATTTTCAGGAGCTACTGACCCCCTTACTTCATACCACCTTTAACTCTGTGTCGGCCGACTGCCCCTTCACTAAGCAGTCACGGGAGGCGCATATAACTATAATCCCTAAAGCAGATAAGGACCCTACTCTTTGCTCCAATTATCGTCCAATCTCCTTCATCAATGTGGATCTCAAATTGTAGGCGAAAATCCTTGCAACTCGCCTCAGTCAATACATTCCATCCTTGATCCATTTGGATCAGGTAGGATTCGTCCCATTCCGCGATCCCAGGGACAATACTATCAAGTCACTGACACTTATGCGATATGCCAAAGCCTCAGGCCTTCCACTGTGTCTCCTCTCGGTGGACGCAGAGAAGGCGTTCGACCGCCTCAATTGGAACTTTTTGGCCCTCACTCTCATGCAGATCGGGCTGCCCAAATTGTTTGTGGACAAAATTATGGCCCTATACAATTGCCCTACGGCTCGGGTGCGTGTTAATGGCTCCCTGTCTTCTCCCTTCCTCATCCGGAATGGTACTAGACAGGGATGCCCACTGTCCCCGTTCTTATATATCCTGGCGATGGAACATCTTGCGGAAGCCATACGGCAGAATCACTCTATACAAGGGATACGAATCCGAGATCACCATCACAAACTAGGGCTGTACGCAGATGATGTTCTGCTCTACTTATCCAACCCTCGCATCGGACTGCCTTCTCTATTGGGGGAATTTCGTAGATTCGGACTTGTCAGTAACTTTAAGGTGAACTTGCATAAAACTGAGGCCCTTAATGTTTCCCTCCCCTCGTCTGAAGTTACCTATCTCCGGGACACTTTTCACTTCAAATGGCAAGATACGGCCATTAAATACCTAGGTGTATTCCTAACCCCGAACCAAGCAGACCTCTATCGCCTGAATTTTGCCCCACTTCTCCAGTCTACTATCACACGCCTGCAAACGTGGACCTCCTTGCGTCACTCTTGGCTGGGTAGAATTGCCCTCTTTAAAATGGATATTTTACCCCGCTTTTTGTACCTTTTCCAAACTCTCCCCCTTGTCCTGCCCGCTACTTTCGGCAAATGCGCTCTGCTTCATCTGGGCTGGTAAGCGCCGGCGTCTGGCATATCACATCATGACCCGACCCAAGGAATCACGGTGCCTGGCCCTTCCCGACCTGAAGACATACTACTGCGCGGTGCTCCTTGCCCAGATTCTTGACCGGAAACACCACAGAGCACACAAACTCTGGGTCTCCCTGGAGTCACTCGTCTCACCGGTGCTTCCTTTCTCAGTACCATGGATTGCCCCGTCTCATCGCCCTCATTCATCGACTCTCCCTTTCGCTCTTCCTCCGCTTCTAAAAGCATGGGATCTTCTCCTCAAGACACCGGTCCTGTCCTCCTATGTGGGCCCCATGACTCCCATTAAGGGCAATCCGGCGTTTCCGCCAGGCTGCATCTCCTCTAGTTTCCTTTATTGGTCAGCCACAGAGCCTTCACCCTTGACCGAGGCCCTTGCAGGATCGGCCCTGAAGCCTCTGGTCACCCTACTTGCGGACCGTCCCCACACGCCCGGAGCCTGGCTATTATATTTCCAACTTCGTGTGTACTATACCGCGCTGGGGGACCGGGCCGCCCTACATTGCCCTCTTTCCTGGTTCGAGTCCCTCTGTTGCCTGGATGACCCCCCTACGCATGTTATCTCTCTCCTCTACTGTCAGCTGCTTCCGATGCACTTTCAGGGACGTTTACCGTTCATAGCCAGTTGGGAGAAGGACTTAGGGGTTACCCTTACGGATGAGGAGATTCGAACCACCTGCGTTACTACTCATAAGCTTACGGTGGCCTGCTGGGCTCAAGAAAAAGGCTATAAAATTTTAACCCGGTGGTACCGCAGCCCAACTCTCCTACATAGAATATGTAGGTCTTCCATGTTTATAACCAGGCCATGGGGACGGACCTAGCAGCCTCACCTAAGATTGCTCTCCTCTCTGTTCTACCTGACTCCATAGCCTCCGTTAAGAAGGGATACCACGATACCACGCCATTGGAATACGGTGGTCGTCCCGACCTTGCAGGAGTGGATTGCCGAAGTGGGTTTGATCATGCGCTTTGAAGAGCTGACGGCCTCTTTACATGAGCGTTATTATATTTCCAACTTCGTGTGTACTATACCGCGCTGGGGGACCGGGCCGCCCTACATTGCCCTCTTTCCTGGTTCGAGTCCCTCTGTTGCCTGGATGACCCCCCTACGCATGTTATCTCTCTCCTCTACTGTCAGCTGCTTCCGATGCACTTTCAGGGACGTTTACCGTTCATAGCCAGTTGGGAGAAGGACTTAGGGGTTACCCTTACGGATGAGGAGATTCGAACCACCTGCGTTACTACTCATAAGCTTACGGTGGCCTGCTGGGCTCAAGAAAAAGGCTATAAAATTTTAACCCGGTGGTACCGCAGCCCAACTCTCCTACATAGAATATGTAGGTCTTCCATGTTTATAACCAGGCCATGGGGACGGACCTAGCAGCCTCACCTAAGATTGCTCTCCTCTCTGTTCTACCTGACTCCATAGCCTCCGTTAAGAAGGGATACCACGATACCACGCCATTGGAATACGGTGGTCGTCCCGACCTTGCAGGAGTGGATTGCCGAAGTGGGTTTGATCATGCGCTTTGAAGAGCTGACGGCCTCTTTACATGAGCGTCAATCTTAATGTGCAACCTTGTAGACCCCTTGGATTTTATATATGGATTCAGCAGCATTTAGAGCCCTGTAATATGACCAGCGGCCCCCTGATGGACTATTGACTAGTGCATTGCATTTATTATGTCTCAGTCCTCTTTCCTTAACCCTTTCGCTTCCAAGGACGTACGTCGTACGGAGCTACAAAAGTGCTTCCAG
>NW_017306300.1:1923808-1926381 GCF_000935625.1 Nanorana parkeri | reverse complement strand
GTTAAAACCCTTAATAAACACTTATTATTTAAAAAAAAAAATACTTGCCCACAAAGATAACCCTGAAACAGGTGTTAAGTATATTTACTCTGCCAAAGCAGTTGCCATACTGCAAGCAGTAGAGACTGAATTGACCTATCAGTCCTGTAACAAGGATATTAAGTTTTTTACAACCTCTGTTTACTTTTTTATTTCAAAACAACAACATACAGTGGTATCTCGGTTCACGAACGCTTCTGGTCGCGAACAATTCAGTTTGGCAGGAAGTTTGGCAAAATTTTGCTTCTGTTCGCGAACTCCACTTCGGGTGACGAACACAACCGCAGCCATTTTCCCTGCTCATCTTGTCGAGATTGCAGTCTGATCACAGTTTGATTCGGTTCATGACCAAATCGCGGAACAAATTAAGTTTGTGAACCGAAGTACCACTGAACTTCAAAGAAAGCCATGTACTGCAACAGACATCCTAGCTTTTGTAAAAAAAAACACATAACCATCAACACCGTAAACATTGCATTTTAGTTTGACCTAACTGTTTAAAAGCCCTGTCACACATAGACCGAAAATATTAACTTTTTTTTGTCCTATTGCTTTTTTAACAGCACCAAAAATGCTATTAGAGAGGTAAATGTAAATTACTGAAGAAGTGTTTCCATAATCTTTCTGACACATATTTAAACCTGACTACCAGTATTACTTTTGTTTTAGCTGCTTAATAATACAATTTATCAGACTATCACACTGTCTTGCCTGTTGTAGCATCTCTCCCATTTGCTTTTCAACTGATTCCTTTTTGAAATGAACATTTATATAGTGGATTATACCCTGTAGGCTATGCTGTTCCAAGTTTAATGATCATAATACCCTTGTGGCAGCTCAGTGGCTTAGAGATTAGTGCTTCTGCCTTGCAGCACCTAAAACCCTGGTTTAAATCCCAGCCCAGATGCCATCCACAAGGAGTTTACATATTCTTCCATTGCTCCAAAGACTAGCATATAGCATTGTGGCAAGGTAAATATCTTGCCTGTTGTAGCATTTCTGCCATTTGTTTTTCAACTGAATACTCTATAGCCCATGATGTTCCAAGATTCATGCTCAAAAAACCCTTTGGCGCATCCCAGTGGATCAGTTGTTTCTTCCCTGCACCACCATAGTCCCCAGTTTGTATCCTGGTCAGCTTACATGCTGGAAGATTATTTGGCTCCTGTCTAAATTACCCCTGTATGCAGGTGTAATAGGGATCTTGGATTGTAAGCTCCTCAGAGGCAGGGACTGATGTGCAATACATTGAAGCAAAGCAAAAGTTGCCTGTGCTATATCCATACCAATAATAAAGAAATTGCTGGAGGATGTTAAAAAATATATTGGATGTGGTATTGTTACTAAATTGTGGCATGTGTTTTTAAATTTTAAAACCTCCACAAGAGTGCCCGCATCTTTGTTTAGGTCACACATGTCAATTACAAGGCCTGTGGGCCAGAAACAGCCCACCACAAGTTTCTCTTTGGTCCACCAGTCCTGAGCTTCGTATGGGCAACTTGTGTGAGGGCACTACAAGTGTCAGCAGTTCATGTCCATTATACGATAACCCTGTGATAGCAGTCCATGCATTCCCTGCTGACTGGCAGTGGTATATGTTTATTGTTTCATCTATTTATCTGGAGATGCATATCTATATATTGTAACAAGGACACTCCACTGTAGTCCAGGTAAGTCAAGGAAACACAGTCTATTGAAAGGGCAAACACAAAATAGCTTGAAACAGCAACATAAGACAGTCTTTTAGCTTCGCTCGGTAGCTTTCCACAGCTTCAAGACACTCACGCTTGCTCACCCCTCATGAGCCCTCACTCTGCTCTCTTAGCAGTCTGTCCGACAGGTCCCTGGGGGTCACCGACCTTCCTGACCTCTCCCAGCCACCCCTGGCTGTTCCGTGTGCGTCCAGCACGCACCCGAGTTTGTCTGTGTGCTCCCTGCACACACACACACAACTCCAACACTCACCTGAGCACTGGGCTGGCTTTCTGATAAGGCTGCTCTCAGCCACCTGATTAGCCCAGACTGGTCATTGGCAACACCTGGCCCCAGGACTGGAGATCTCATCCCACCCAGAGCTCTACGAAATCTCCAGATCCCAGCTGCAAATAGGAAAACCTGGAATAACCTGAAAAGACAGGTTCTTCCTTATACCATGCTTTACTTTCTGGACCCTCTCAGCCCCTTTGGCTGAGAGTCCTGGGTACCAAGGTCGCCATCCTCCACTGTGCATTGGCTTACACTGCCACATATCCCCCCCCTTTGTTCGCATCCGGAGGAGCGGACACACCAAAAACTGCCTGACCATCTAACCCCTCTCACAGACTTTTCCTTTTTGTCTCCGGTCTTGTCAAACAGTCCGTCATCCATAAAGGGGAACCCTGACCCCACAACAACATTGGAGGTACCAAGTTGACCCAGTACAGTCTTTTTACGTGTGCGTTTCCACCCGTAACACTGTACAGTCATCGGGCCCTCATCCTCCCTTCTTTCTACCCAGTCTCTATCGGTCTCTGCCAAGACCGTCAAAGTCACCC
>NW_017306300.1:1914500-1919515 GCF_000935625.1 Nanorana parkeri | reverse complement strand
CAGATGCTGCTTGCGCCAATCCATGGCAGACGCACAACCTCGCACAGCTTTTTCTGGCACCTGTACAGCCCCCACAGGTGTTGACCGCCAAACTCTTCCGACCATTTTATCACAACAGTCCTTTTTCTTTGATCGCCTCATCCTGACAGACAATCAGTTTTGTGCAATCCACTGCACTTTTGCACACTGTGTTCCACAGTCCACAGAATTTATTTTGGAGCACTGTCTCTTTAAGGACTTGCTTTCTTCCTGCAGGCCTTGACTCACCTGCTTTACACAGCAAGCAATCTCAGAAACAGTTCACCACTTCTTGTCCAGAGACTCCAGTCTCTACACACTCTGCCCTTTCATGTCAGTTCTCTGCATTCTCAACTTCTTCCACTTTCCTGGGTCCTGTACCTTCAAGGCCTCTGTGAGAGCATGGCCGGTACAACAGAGTATCCCACTTCTGACACCACTTGTAACAAGGACACTCCACTGTAGTCCAGGTAAGTCAAGGAAACACAGTCTATTGAAAGGGCAAACACAAAATAGCTTGAAACAGCAACATAAGACAGTCTTTTAGCTTCGCTCGGTAGCTTTCCACATCTTCAAGACACTCACGCTTGCTCACCCCTCGTGAGCCCTCACTCTGCTCTCTTAGCAGTCTGTCCGACAGGTCCCTGGGGTCACCGACCTTCCTGACCTCTCCCAGCCACCCCTGGCTGTTCCGTGTGCGTCCAGCACGCACCCGAGTTTGTCTGTGTGCTCCCTGCACACACACACAACTCCAACACTCACCTGAGCACTGGGCTGGCTTTCTGATAAGGCTGCTCTCAGCCACCTGATTAGCCCAGACTGGTCATTGGCAACACCTGGCCCCAGGACTGGAGATCTCATCCCACCCAGAGCTCTACGAAATCTCCAGATCCCAGCTGCAAATAGGAAAACCTGGAATAACCTGAAAAGCCAGGTTCTTCCTTATACCATGCTTTACTTTCTGGACCCTCTCAGCCCCTTTGGCTGAGAGTCCTGGGTACCAAGGTCGCCATCCTCCACTGTGCATTGGCTTACACTGCCACAATATTTATATAGAGACTTGCCTATTTATGCATGAACATGGATATGCATGTTAATGCATGTGCATGGATATATATATATATCTGCACATATTTTGCATTAATGTGCATGAAAATGCATGTCCCTAGGCATGTATATGCATGTTGAGATACACATGCATATTCATGCACCCATAGGCCTGCTGATGAACATGCATATCCATGCTTGTTAATGCATGTGCGTGGCTATGCATATCCATGCATGTGCATCAACATGTATATATATATCTATATCTATAAATGAATTTATGCATGTAAAAATATGTATGTATATTTATCATGTTTTTTTTTTATTTCCATAATCATATACATAAATAATGGTCACTTTTTTGCCTTATTAGTTTATTCATAGACAAATACACATAGTGCTTTACTTGTAAATAATATCACCGCTCCTTTGTTAAAATATTCTAAATTTTTACGTTTGGACCATTAATGTGATGTTGCTAAATGGTTTAATTTTAAAATCTATATTAGGTGTGGAAAATAACATAGTAGCATTAACATTGCCCATTAGGCATGGTAGGCATATTGCCACATAATACTATATGAAAACACATAGAAGAAATCATACATACATATCCATAGCAACCTAGCATCAGATTGGTTTTTTTTTCAAAGGAATGTAAATTGACAGCAGGCGAAGATAAATTGAACAAAAAAAAATATTACTATCACTGGCCATTTCAACATAGTATAGTGTCCTGGAACCCTGAGAAACAAAGATAAATATCAGTGGCCACTTCTACACCCACGTATAGAATAAAAGAGAATGTTAAAAAATTAAAAACCACACAAAAAATGCTAAATCTGCATTTTACACCTATTGGGAAATAAGAACATTAGAAAAATACCTCTAAGTCATACTAAAGGAACAAGGACAAGACAAGGACAATGAAACCAACAAAACATTTTTGAACCAAAGTCACATCAGATAAGACCAAGATTTAATAATACATTTCAGAAAAATCCTAGCTAATAACTCAGTTTAGGAGAGTGTCCTTTGCACATACATGTCAATCTGCATTTGAGAAAACTAGCCATAAACCAGTGTGAGCCTTATGTAAAGATAGTTGGAGGCGTGTTCAACAGTTTCATGCCAAACCAGCATGTGAAAAACAGGTACGTATTAACCCGTCGCATGCACTAGAGTCAGGAAAAAGGTGTTTGATGTTACTCTTCCTTTTTCCCTAGAGTGACATTGGAGGCTATTCACAGTGCATGGTTATGGTACTGAGAGTCAGTCTGGATTTACACAGCCATATACTGCCATCAAACACTGTCATGGGTCCCTATATGTCATAATTTAGTTAGTTTAATACTTAGTAAACTTTAGTACTTCAGTAAAAAACACATTTTCTTAGGGATACATCACTGGGTTGCGTTATGGTGGACAATACTCACAACCAGGGATATTATGTTTGGCCATTTTTTCTTAGACATTGAATAAATACAGCCCTAACCCTAAGCTCTCAACTTGTAATATATCACTAAGCTATGTGTTATTGTCCTGCTATCCCTGCCAACTGTATGACTGTACTTGTGTTCTTTGATCTTCTTTTATGTTTTTACTGACAAAATGTAATTTAAAAAAATATTTAATTCCCATAATGAGCTAACTCATGATTCTAAGAAATCAGACTAGTTTTCCATGCACGTTTAGATCCAGTTTTGTTTTTTTTCTTGCAGGCCTAAAAGTACCAAGCATCAGAAACTGTTTTACTTAATATTGAAATATACCGTATAATGTGTGTATTGTCATACCAGGCTTAATATGTATTCAATTGTCTGGAGATTTACTGTTTTGCAGTTGACTAAAGCTGAAACTTGTGTTTAGTGACCACACAAAAAAGTATAGCTCCCCCACGGCTCAGGAAAGGAATGAGCCAGGTGCTTGCTGCTGGGAGCACGTCCTCGCTCCAAAATGAGCCCATAAAAACAGAAAAAGAAAAGAGTGGGTGAAACGCATCAGAGGGGGTGGACCCTGGGTGGGATACCAGTATTATGGTACAAGTTTTGATAAACTATCCCAGCAGAATCTGATGTGCGGCCAGCTTTTAAAAAAAATATTTTGTGTTCATTGAAGTAATTTAAATATTTACAGCAGCATAAAATATTTAATTATAAAGTACTACTGTCCTCTAAGTAATCATTTTTAATGGCATGCTGTAATTTTGGTCATGGCTGCATTGTTCAGGGCCCTCTTTATGATGAAAATATAAAAACTAGCAAGGTTCCTAGATGGCACATTGTATCAAAAAAAGCTTTTTGAAACATACCTAACCAAACTATCAGGTCCAAATATCTTAATGCACAGCAAAAAGATTGGTGGTTTTATAATGTCAACAGAAATGTTGTTTTTTTATGATTATAAAAGTGGTAGGAATTTTTGTTGGCAACATTTAAATTATGTTGGTTGCATAATTCAACACAATGCAGATGTTGTTGCAAATATACTGTATATTGAAACCATGCACTGCTATTATAATACCTGCTTTATCTGCCTTGTTTTGCTTTACTGTTTACTGTACTTAACAGTATATCTCTAAAAAATGTTCTTGAGCATATATAGTTAAGCTCAACAAAATCCAGCTTCTTTGCAGAGAAGATCCAATAACCTTAGTAAAACCGGCATCCTTTTTTTCTGAAGGATATCATGATTTTTTTTATTTTCTCTTTCTCATGCTCAGTGCATTGAAAAATCATGGTATGTCTTCAAAATATAATAGTCTTTCTTATGACTTCCTACTGTTCAACCAAATAGCTTTTGCCGTTTCCAACTCTCTTCCACTGCTTGGAGTTGATTCTAAATGTCAAGGTCTAATATATTCTGTAATCTGCTTGCTTCTTGCATGTATATATCAAAGTTAATTTATCAACTAACAACTAAAGACAGCAAAGACAGAGTATGCCAATTATCTGTTTTTTTTTAAATATTTATATAGTGTTTGACATGCTTAGTAATAGGCAGTATAATATACAAATAAAAAGTATGGTTTATTTGTATTTTAGGGTATGAAGTCTAGTGTTACTTTTTGGATGTAGATTACTGGTAGTGCCATCTATTGCTCCCCCTTCACAAAATCTAAATTATTTATAAATATATAACACATGTTTTTTTTGCTTAGAAAAAACATGTGATTCTTAGATATTTTATATATATATATATATGAATTGCTTACACTTACTAGATGATGAAAGCCCCAAATGGAATATGAATTTCAAAGTAAGCTGAAATGAGCTGAATGCGTATGATAGCGTTATATTAATTATATACTCTTTTGGACTTCAATCTCTCATTTTTTTCTTTAGTTAACGCCAGTTGGAACCACAATTTTTAATGGATTTGCGGGTAAAGGTGCTGAAGACATAGATGATGGTCCTAATGGCCAGATTGAATATTTTATCAAATTCAACCCAAATGACACAGTAAGTATACTTGTTTATGTTGCATCTTCTAACCTTTTTCAGTAAGTAAAAAATATTATTTCAGATTACGTCATAGGTTTCTCTGCAGCCAGAAAAAAAGTGATAATAGCTATCCTTGTTCATTGTTTGTCAGATAGACAGCATACAGGAAACCAGAGATTGCAGTTAATAATCTTTGGGCATAGTATGAAACATTGGTGGAATAGATTGGTAGTGTTCAGGCTACAGCAATCAAACTTAAAACTGAATACAAATATGTTTTTCATCTACCGTATATACTCGAGTATAAGCCGAGATTTTCAGCCCATTTTTTTGGGTGAAAAGTGCCCCCCTCGGCTTATACACGAGTCAGCGCCAGCGCGTCATCTTACTTACCTCGCTGAGCGTTGTGTCATTGCTGCTCCGGTGTGCGGCGCTCCGAGCGGGGTCATCTGGCAGTCTCTGGGTCCTAATTTAGGTGGCCGGAGACTGCCAGATGATCCCGCTCGG
>NW_017306300.1:1889913-1914459 GCF_000935625.1 Nanorana parkeri | reverse complement strand
GCTGATCAGGCGAGAGGAGCTCCAGGTGGGGTTGTAATTTAGCGGGCAGGCACCTCTGAGCCAGCTAAATTAGGACCCCACCTGGAGCTCCTCCCACTGGACCAGCGCGCCGCTGACTCGTCCCTGCTCTCTCTGTGATGTGATGATCGATCACCGGCACACGGACACAGTGAGTGAGGGCAGATTGGGGGGGGAGAGAGATTTATTAAGCAATTGTATATGTATTGTCTGCACTGTATTAGCAGTATATACTCTATATAGAGTATATACTGCTAATACAGTGCAGACAATACATTTACAATGATACTAACCTGAATGTATTAAATGATCTGTATGTAGCCCTGTATTATGGATCATTTAACCCATTCATGTTAGCAGAGGATCATTGTAAATGTATTGTTGCAGGCACTCTATATGTACATGTACTATATACTACATATAGAGTGCACTGAACAATAGATTTACAATTATCCTCTGCTAATATGAATGGGTTAAATGATCCGTAGTACATGATATGTAGCCCTGTACCCCCTTTTCCACTTGCAGAGCTAGGTTATTTTTCTTTTAAATAAATATTAATGTAATTTTATTGGTATCTATCTACCATTAGCTGCCTCATTTCCCACCCTCGGCTTATATTCGGGTCAATACTTTTTCCCATTTTTTTTTGTAAAATTAGGTACCTCGGCTTATATTCGGGACGGCTTATACTCGAGTATATACGGTAGTAGACATTTGTTTATTTCATTTATAGCCATTAGCAAACAAAGTTGGGAAACCACCATTGTAAAACAAAAAAAAATGTGCTTGGGACCAGGGGTGATGGACATTATCATTGTGCTGCGTGCACTGAATAGTGTATGCTTGTAGTGCTATGTGCTATATGTGGGTAACAGGATTTACCAATGTGCCTCTAAGGGTCACTTAACTAATTTGGGGTGTTGGCAGGGCTTTTTTGATCTGATTTTGCAGCGTAGAGGTGCAATTTAGCTTATTCTTCTGGCTTGTAGTTAGTATGCAGACCTTGTATGCCCTGAATACTCCTGAGCTTCTAGCTGTACAGTTATAATATTTTTTTGTTTCCTTTTTTTGTGGATTCTGGTGCATTAGTACTCTGTCGTAAATTCTTTGCTTTACTATTAACTGCTATTTAAAGGTTTCAAATGTTGCATACTCCTTTGTTTGTGAATATTTGTATTTATGAGGATCATGGTACAGCTAGTACAGCTGGTACAGCTAGATACAATCTATTGGACTTGTATGTAATGCTGAAGCTGTTTCACTGCTCATACAAGTGACTTCCCCAGTTCATATTAGTGTCAGGAAACATACCCCAGATTTTCGAAATCTACTGGAAGTCTACTGGGATTTTTGATAATTTGTTTTTCACTTTTTTCTATGGTGTGAAATGGATAATAATTAGTCATATACCGTATTTTTCCGTCTATAAGACACCCCCATGTATAGGACGCCCCCCACTTTTCTTACCCAAAATTCAGAAATCAATTTATTCCATGCTCTTTTGCATAACTGATTACATCCAGTTTAAATTTTGCAGCGTAAGAAAGCCGCTTACTGGTACCGGTATTTTTTTGTTTTCTGACATTTTTATGGGCTCCTTGTTGCATCTGGGCACTGGCGACATGCGCTCCGCAGCATCAGCTGACGGGTACATAAGGCTCATGATTGGAGGAAACCTTTTAGCTTGTCTCTGCAATCGGAAGTTCAGTATAGTCTTATACATGGAAAAATACAGTAGTTTGCATGGCTTATGGTAGCTCCAACAAATCCATCTACTGGCATATAGCAAAGCACTGTTTAGGACCACACATGTGCCCAGCCAATGAGAGCAGGTTAAAAGGTTGCCATATCATGCATAAGTGATCTTTGTGAGCTTTATGGGTGGCTCCATTTTATTGCAATCCTACTAGCATCCTGCTGTCACAATGTGCCATTGCTTCATATTCCAAAGGAAGGGCAAGTCACCACAGGTGACTTGCCTGTGCTCTGGCAGACAAGTCTACTCAAAACCTCTTAATTTGTTTTAATCAGCTTGCTTGGGACAGTGTTGATGTAGGCTGATCACTTCATACATAGGAGGTCTAGACAGCATTCACATTGCCCACCTAGATCCACCGCTCGTTACAACTCAGTATTGCTTAGTTCCTCACCAGACTCTACCTTTCCCCACCCAGCTCTTCCCATACCTACACAGCTTAGTACAACTTAGCTCCTAACTGAGCATAAGATCAATTAAATTATTGACATGGTTTTCTTGGCTTATTGTAGCTCCAACCAATTCACCTACTGGCATATAGCAAACACACATGTTCCCAGGCAATAAGAGTAGGCTAAAAGGGGGAAGACGAATATATCAGCAATTTTCCTACTATTTGTATACTAGAACAGCTCTGTAAACAGATATGAGTATTTGGAGAGCTTATATTTATTTCATTTATAGAGCTGTTCTAGTAAGGAGGTAAATGTAAATTATTTTTGATGGATTTTATTAGCCCATCAACGGTTTGACTGTTGTAAGTGCTGGGGTACATGTCTATGTAAATAGAAACTGAATCAGACAGCTTGCTGTTGCCTTCTCTACACAACTTCTCCTACAAGAATTTTACAAGCCTCACATAGGGGAATAACAATCCCCCTATATAATAGCGAAGGCTCACTGACAGGTCCTAGGACCCCTAATGTCACCTGGGGACCCCAAAGAAGCTGATGAAGCAGAGATCTGCTTCACCAGCTCCAGGGGGCGCGCGCGAGCAAGAAAAAAATGGGAGTCTGGCGTCCGTCCATTTTTTCTCAACGAGCGGATGGCAGGAGGTTAAAAGCTGTTTCTTACTACGGGAACAAAGTAAAATACACATATAATGCTGAGATATAGTCTAGAAGAGGTGGGGAAAGTTTGGTGGTAAATGTGGATTATGCCTGGAGATCAGCTTTAACCAATTTATTTTTCCAATACACCATCTCAAAGATGATGTAGATTTATTTTTTGCTATGTGTTTTAAGAATGTCAGTTTTATCACAATACACAGCACAATGAGCCTTTAAAGTAAATAGGATTTAAAAGGTCTTCATGGCCTTTTGGTGGATGCTGGCAGGCATTATATTGCCTCTGACTATGACAGGTAATAATCAAACCCACAATGTTGTCAAGAGCTGACTGACAAAACAGCATTAGTTACATTGTGTTTAATCTCTGAAACATAGTATTTGTATAAGAAAATAGAAGCATTCACTATCCCTATATACATGTCCTCTTAGTGGAGGTTTCCTTTTGGTATTGTGTTGTTCTGTTTAACCACTACAGTTAACCTGATAAAGAACATACAATAAATTCAGCTATTTGTCTATTGTATACTGCTAACATACTTAGGGGGTTATTGACAAAGCTGCTGAAGGCAGCCAAGTGAATAACCAAGCCAAAGGCAACAGAGCCAAACAACATGATTTCAGTAGTACATCGGCTAAAATCAGCCGTACCTCAGTTGTCTTCGGTCAGCCGAACATGCTCATGCTAAGCCGTAGTGCGGAATGAGTTCGACTCAGCCGATCCAAAACCTGGATCGGCTGAGCCGAAGCTCTGGCAGCTCACTCGCCCCTATTTTCATAGCCGAACAGCAGTGAGTGAATAGCAGAAGGTAGCCGAGCGGCATTCGGCGTGGCTATTCTGCGAGCAGAATAGAAAAAAATGTAAACAAATGAAAAACATTGTTTACAAATAACTGTAAAAAGAAAAATTTAAAAAGTTAAAATGATTTTAAAAATCAAAAAAAAAAACGGAAAAAAAACAGCATGGGGTTCCCCTCCCAAACCATACCAGACGTTCTAGGTCTAGTAGGAAAGTTAGGAGGGTCCCAAAATAGAAAAAAAAAGTGTGATGTTCCCCCCACGTGATCTTTCTCCACGTTTCGGCTGTCACTATGGCTCAGGTGAGCTGAAGCATATGCGTTTGGCTCGGCTGAGCCACTCGGCAGCCTTCAGCTGCTGTACAAGCTATTGTGAATAGCCCATACAGCAGCCCTTTGGTTCTACTGAACTACGGCTGGATCCTTCGGCTCCTTCGTGAATAACCCTCTTAATGTTCTAGGCAAAATCTGTTCAATGTATTTGGTAAATAATCAACGTAGAACTACAAAGGCCAGTCAGGAATCACCATTTGCTGACTACAGGTACACCAATCATAACATTTACAATTATGGTTTGCATACCTGTGAAGAATTTGAGCTTGTTCTTATTTTAAATTGTAAACTCTCTGTCCACCTTATTATTATAATCTTATCAGCCATTTGAGATGAGGCAATTTATCTCCAAAAGACTGGAGTGATTTGCATCTGACAGAACGTTGGCAATAGTTTCAGATCTGCTGGTAATTAGCTGCCCTTATATTCTTGAAGGTTTCTTTAAAATAGCGCACATAAAAAAATATGTGCAACTTTCTCCAAAGATACCAACACATCAAGTATTCAGGGTAGTATACCTTTGTCTGGAAAGCCTTAAGCAGATAGATTCCCTGCCATACCTGCACCACCATGTATGCCTATTAAGAAAATATACCTTTTCATAATATCTTCAAAATCTGCATATCTTCAATACAGTGCTGCATTTTGTATGTAGAATATGAACCAATGTCAAAATTATATATATATGTATTATTTAGGGCTGCAACAACAAATCGATTAAATCAATAATGGGAATTATTGGGAACGATTCTCATCATTGATTAGTTGCTTTACGATTAGTTGCCACCGCTCTACTCCTCCATTCTCCTCCCCGCTGGTGCTGGCTGCAGCGGTCTGTGTTCCTTTCAATTCCTGCCTGTATCGGCAGAGGCAGCGGAGGACACAGGCCACTGCAGCCAGCACCAGCAGGGAGAAAAGACTGTAATGACCCTGTATTCCTCCGCTGCTGCCTCGCGTCTCCACTGGCCCATCCTGTTCCTCCTCAGCCAAGCACACTTCCTTCTCCGCCCGCCCCATTCTAACTATGCTCTGCCCCATTCCACCCATACCCCACCCTGTTCAACCTATCCCCCACCCCCCATGACTCCACTGCCACCCATTCCTCTTTGGCTTCTACAGGCTAGGAGCCATGGCCAATCTGGCAAAAGGCAATTTTCTTTTTTAAAGTAAAATAAAAAATGCAAACCAATAAAACAATATAGTAAATTAACTAAAAACAATGTTGGTGTAATATTTTAAATATAAGTTTGGTTATTTTATCATATTGGCTTAGAGTTTTACAGTTCACATTATTTTAAATTCATGAAACTAATTAAAATCTATATCTATAGATCTACAGATCTATAGATCTATAGATATAGATCTATATATAGGTAGGAAAAGTCATTTTAAGTTTTGGCCTGACAAAAATTGCTGCAGGAGGTGCGCTGCAGTGCCATTCATTTCAATGGCACCCAAATGCAGATCCCGTCCACATTGTGATCGCACGCACTGGAACACACGGTACTGCAATGCCCTGCGTTCCAGTGCAGTGCCATTTCAAAAAATGTGCATACTGCTTTATTCTGAAGTAAACTTTATGTCTGTAACTCTGCATTTGTGTATTTTATTTTAAATAAATGACGGTAATATTTTAAAAAATTTGATCCAATTAATCAAAGTTAATAATGGGCTAAATAATCGATTATGAAAATAATCGTTAGCTGCAGTCCTAGCATTATTACTGCATTTATGAATGGAATAATAGTAGAAAATCCATTTCACATCTACCAGCAGTGGACACAAATATAAAAGCAAGGACTTATAGAAAGAAAGGAATCTGGAAGCTGAAAAGGGCATTTGTGTAAAATTGACATGTGTAAAGATACTATTTTTAACATTTGTTTTTTAGGCCTCCAACCAGACCTTTGACATTCCCCTCACACTGTCTGGAGCAGTTGTGTTACGGCGCAGGCTGAATTATGAGGAAAAGACACGGTATTATGTCATAGTACAAGCTAATGTAAGTTTCACAGTTTCCTTACAAGCATGTTTTAGCTATTATATTGTGCAAGGTGTAAAATACTATATCACTTTTTGTCCTGTTATTATTCACTATATTTGTCATTCTAACTCTGTTCCTTAAAGTCCAAACTTACAGCTAATTTCTATTCCTCTAGATAAAGTGTGGAATACTTGATAGGAATACTAGTCCTGTGTCAATACTCTGGAGAGTTCCTATCAATTTATGTTCCTTCGCTGCTGTGACAGGAAATAAAGGGAACGATCTTTAATGAAATCACAAAAAGCAGTAAAATCACAATTTTAATAGAGAAATGTTGTTACTGCTGTATGTGTCCCAGTTGTCCCTCTACTGGTGACATCATATGTGTCAGAGTGCTACAGCAAGTGGCTGTAAATCTAACCCTTCTCCACATTCTCCCAAACTCAAGAATTCTTTTTTTGTGTGGGCTTTCATTTACATTATGTGATATGTATCTTCATTCTAACAATTGTCTACATTTTCTCCTGCAAGAAACATTTTTGCTTTTTTGTTGCTGATACTTGTACCAGTCCATGCAACAAGAATTTTGAATTATGTATTTATTAACTACTGCCGGGTTGGGCAAACTTGGCAGTAATACAAGTTGGTGGAAATACAAGTCCCATTATGCATTGCAACTGGAGGAGTCCTTCGTTGGGCCAATCTCAGTGAACACTAAAACAATTTCCAAAATTTTGACAAAACTGAGTTTTATAGAACATTTGTTTAGCTCATTCAGAAGACAAGGACAAGCAAATATTCACTTGAGAAGAAAAGGTGGGACAAAGGACTCCTCAGGGGTGGTTAGGGGTTTATATGTTAAACAGAGAGAATGCCTGGATGGGCCACCTTCTACACAAAGACAATCAAAGGCAGAGAGTGGGGGCAAGATATTGTTATTATGAGGGAGTATACTAGATCTGAAATGGTGGAACTGTTGAGTTCTTACAGACATGACATAAAAAGGGCTCTAGCAATGGAGATAAAGGACCCCCTTGACTTGTCCCATTAGAAAGGGGAAAGTAAAAGGCAATTGCCTCGTTTGCCCTCACCGCCACGGTAGGTGTTGAATATAAAGTATCAATCGAGCTACACATTTGAGCTCCCAGATCTATACAGGTGAAACTCGAATAATTAGAATATCGTGCAAAGTTCATTTATTTCACTAATGCAACTTAAAAGGTAAAACTAATATATGAGATAGACTCATTACATGCAAAGCAAGATAGTTCAAGCCGTGATTTGTCATAATTGTGATGATTATGGCTTACAGCTCATGAAAACCCCAAGAACCCCAAATCCACAACCTCAAAAAAGTAGAATATTACATGCAATCAATAAAACAAGGATTGTACATAGAACAATATCGGACATCTGAAAAGTACAAGCATGCATATGTACTCAGTACTTGGTTTGGGCCCCTTTTGCAGCACTTACTGCAATTACTTTTGCACGATATTCTAATTATTCGAGTTTCACCTGTATGTCTCAAAGTAGCTTTCAAGAAGGACCAGTCTACTTGGGCAAATGCCTTTTTGATGTCTGTTGACATCAGGCTCATTGGGATGTTGCAGGAAGTTGCCAAGTGAGCAGCATTGAGGACATGCATAGTGCTATTCTTGACCTCTTTGCCATCAAGGAATCCAGTTTGATCAAGATGAATCAATGATTGCAAGACTGGGAGAAGTGTAAGGGATGGAATTTTAGGGAACAGCTTGAGATCCAAAATCAAAAGGGAGATGGGTTGGTAATTTGTACAAGAGGAAATTTATTTACCTTCTCTCAGGATTACGGTGATTTGGGCTCTGAGTATCAATGGGAAAGGCATGACCATCACAAAGAATGTTAAAAGCGCACGTGAATCTAGATGCAATATAGGCGCACGAGTTTTAAATCATTTTGCCTGTGTAGCTATCTGGCCCAGGCGCTTTACCATTTTTCAAGGTCCAGACAGCTGTGAGAAATTCAGACTCATAAATAAAACTTTAAAAATGAGAATCCATTTCTGCAGGAATTTTGGGTATGTCTGAAGATTGCAGGTAGACCTCAATGTGAATTGATACTGAGGATGCATTATGTGACTCTGATGCTTGTGGAAACATGTATAAAGCACTATAAATATCCTTGAAGCAAGACTCAAAGTCCGAAGACTTAACATGTTTCCAGCCATCACCAGCAACGATTTGGGAGACGTAGGTTCTTAATGTGGCCTCCCTAAGTGACCTAGCTAATAATTTCCTGGGCTTGTTGCCGTATTCATAGAAGGAGCGTTGCACTTTAGATCTGGTTACAGTACAATGGTGTAGCAACTCCGACAACAAGCACACCCACACGGAAAATGGGGATACATCAGGACCCTGGCTTTCGCTAAAGATGAATTCCAGGCATTCCTCTAACTCACAGAGCAAAGGACCATCCTGGAGAAGAGAATCATTGAGTCTCCAGGACCAGGATTTAGAGACATCTGGGCTCATGGAGAAAGCTAACATCACCGGGCTATGGTCTGAAACAACTGGGGTCTCTATAGAGGATGAACGCACCAGAGGCAATAGGCATTGCAAGATCAACAAGAGATCAATGTGGGATTAGGTGTGATTTGCGGAAGAATAAAAGGCAAAATCTTTATCTGTGGGATGGTGAACACGCCGGCATCCACCAAACCCATGGATTGGAGAGCTCTTTTAATTTCCTAGAGATGCGGGTAAGAGAGGTGGGATGCACCTCTGGAAGTATCAATTAAAGGGTCCAGGACTACATTAAAGTCACCCCCAAGTATGAGTGGACCATCTGAAATCTCCAAGTTCAGTCAGGCATTTTTCAGCACACCCCTTAATCAATAGTGAATTAAATACAATTGGAGCATCACCTTACAATACCTGTAACCTCTAATACATGTGATGAAGGTCTCAATATCTCCCAGTAGGCTGTGATAGATACAATTGGTGACATACAGCACCCTCCAAAGTTTTCTGTATGGGTAGAGGTAGGATCCACAGGGACCCCCCAGGGGGCCACCCAACATGTAGGATCAGTGGCATTGCCCACCAAAAACAGAGTTGAACTTGCTTCTAGGATCCCCTGAAATTACCCAACCACCCATCTAACCATCCTCATAAACATAATAACATAGAAATGCAAAATGACCTATACAACTCAACAGTAAATTTGTCAATAGCAACCTATAATAAACAATATGGGTATATAAATGTATATTATATATTATATACACAAAGTCACACGACTAGGTGGCATGGCCATGCTGTACTGGAAATTATAGGTTTCCGAGGGACAATCACAGCACATCTGTGAATCACAAGATAGTATCACCTTCAAATACAACACCACAGGAAAATAAGGGATATAATCTTGGCATGTGTAACAAACTCAAAGAGATCAAGATGGCCATCTGTGTCCCAACAGAAGTCATAAGTTGCGATCCTGGTATAAAAGAAGGCCTCAGTATGACATCAAACAGAAAGTTCCAGAAAGAACCAGATGCTTGCAGAACGCTAATGCGTGGACGAAAGAGACATCTACAGTTTGTGAAGATGTTAAAGGCAAAATCAGTGCTGTCCGGTATCGGTATCTTGACTGCATCCAGGAGAGCAATAAGATCTGGAAACTGGCTCAGAGAGTGGAGTAAAAAAGTTTCAGATCAATTGCGTACAATAATATAAAAGAGGAATCCCCAACAATAGGAAGCCCCCAATGACGTGATTTTATCCAGTAAAGGTTTTAGAAGACACCACATCTGCAGGGTGTGCCGGGACAGACCAGGGAGGCTATACATAGTAGCCCTGTCAAAGTCCACAGGGCCATTTGCCCAAGCTTTGTGTAGTATTTATTTTTTGATGGTGTAAAAATGTACTCTGCAGAGAGTGTCATGAGAACCAGAAGACTCATCCCTCAGCATATGTTGTACCCTGTGAACGGTCAAGCTCCAGCTCAACAGTAGGTTCTCTGCCCAAGATCTTGCTGAGGATGGATTGTACCATGATGCGGAGGTCAGCAGCTGTGGTTGCCTTGGGAATACTCCACAATGTCAGGTTGTTTCTCCTACTCTGGTTCTCTAGATCATCCTGCTACAATATGTTATGAGCTAAGCATTGGTTATATCTGGCCAAGGACTCCTCCAACTATGTCATCCAGGTTTCAAAAGCTGCATGGGTTGAAAGAATGGAGAGGGATTCCTATATTTCCCTTGTTTCCTCACATACGAGTGGTTGATGATGTGAGGGAACAGGAGCCAATCTTGTTTAGTGGACAATGAAACCGATAGTGACTGGGCCCTTAGGCACAAAAGGACATGCCTCCGGCCCCTAGTTGTTCTGCCCACCTACGCCTCTACCTGAGTCAGCGGGCCTCTCCGGACCCATTACTGAGATTGTCTCACATGTTGTGAACACAGGCGAGGCTGGAGAAAGTGGCAATGAAGGTAGAGAGTGCTGTAGATGTTCTCCCATTGTAGCAGTAGGATCTTTCAAGATGGACCATGTGGAGTTGCTGGGTGAAGGCGCCATATTGCTTCTCCTGGCGTTCATCCTGGGAGTGAAAAAGTCTGATTCCGAAGTCCCATCAAGCCAAGGACATGCGACCCGACTTCTTGTGCCTCGGCATATTTAAGAGAAGCAATCGGAATGTATGGCAGATCATCTGAAAGTTAGCGGGGTTGTAAAGCTCACCTTTCACATGTCTTCACTCCGCCATTACTAGACCACATCCCCTTGAATGCATTTTGAACATTCAACTCATGTGTTTAGTGTCACTTTAAAATAACAGGACTGTATTTATCTCACTATAAAAAGCTCCCCAAAATATTGTAGTAAGTGAACAGTCTTTACAGACTTTGATTGGGCCACTTTGTCAGCAGGACCCACTCTGGCCACTTAAGAGTATAGTTATTTCACTGAAAGAATCTCCCAAAATATTGAGTATTAGACCACTTTGCCAATAGGAACCACGCCAGCCAGCTTTTAACAAAACAAAATCAGCATTAAAATGTATTTCACTGTAAAAAGCCCCCAACATATTGTAGTAAGTACATGTATGGTATTTTTCAACATGATCCACACAAGCCAGTCGGAATATCTACATTGTTTCTGAAAAGCATTAAAAGCTTATTTGGTTTAAGCTTAGAGTGCTATTTTCAGGAAATGTGTTACTTTAGTGATTGGAGCACTTTATAAGGAATGCATTTGTGATTATATTGCTACACATAACTACTAAGCTTCAGGTTGGCATTGGCCATGAGTTCTACCTTAACCTAAAACATATCCCTAGTTGCTCTATGTGTAGCAATATAATCACACTTACATTCTTTTTTTAAGTGTTCTAACCAATAGAATAAAACATTCCTAAAAAAATGCACTCAAAGCAAATATGCTTTCAATGCTCAGAACCAAGGCAAACTCTAGTATAAGAATATTGGAAACAATGTAGATATTCTTTAGAACAACCTGAAATAGAGTGTCTGTTCAGTGGTTAGTCACCTAGAGCTGTTTTGACTCCAATATCCACAATAACAATATAGTATAGTATACTATATATTACATATTTTTCTGAATTTTCATAATCTTTGTCTACTTTTGAATATTTATTAATTTGTTTATTCCTCTGTAAGAAGAAGTTTAGAAATATATATGTCACAAAAACCCTAAAGTGTCTAAACCAGACTTTGAAGGTTGAGGTATCTGAAATCCAAGGTATACTGTGCTTCATCCCATGTGTTCACGATAAACCTTAGCTCATTGCATTTCTCAAATACTTCACAAACCTGTAATGAAGAAAACCTTTATAATGGAAAATAGGTTTCTACTGAGATATTGAATTTTTTCCTTCATGTTTCAGAATGTTTTTTTTCCCATACAGCAGGGATCTGTACACTGCAATCATATGAAAGCTATGACATTTTTTTTTTACCTTCCATTCTTTATAAGAAGAGTCTTCTTGAGATTTTATTGCTGTCATCTAACAGTTATCATCTCTCTTAAAACAGAAAATATGATCCTCTCTTTTCAATCCCTTCCTTTTCAACTTCTCACAAATTATTGAGAGTGAATTTTCAAGGTTTCTTAATGCCGGAACTATTTCATTCAAGGAAGAACGATACCGCCCCCCATTATTTTCCAGTTGCTCTTATCATGGGAATAATTACTCACCCAGACTTTTATTTTGCCCTCTGTACTTCATTGGTTAGGAAACATGGAACAGGTAAACGTCTATGTTTAGTGCATCTTACTATTTGCTTTCAGCATTCTTGGATGATGTTGTCTGAGGTGGTGTTTGTGTACAAACCTTTTTTTATTAATTTGAATGGCAAAGTAGACAGTTTGCGTTAGGTTTTTAGAAGAAAAAAAACCAAAAAATAATATTTTTTTCAAAGACTATGGCAGCCAGGCTGGTATTCACTTTTTCATTTTTCATAACGTGCCATCTTCAGAAGTTAAATGTGAGCAAACCATTTCTGAGCAATTCTGAGCCTGGATTATCTGAGTTCTTAGATCCAGAACATTCAAGCCAAAGCGTGTTTTGACTTTTATCCTACTTTACTAATCTTGTTCCAGGTCAGACACTCAAAATATTGAAGCCATAGGCCAACATAACAGTCAAGAAACTAGGATTTTCAGAAGGATGTCAGCAATGGCAGCTCCCATAGCTCTCTTATAACAGTTATACTTTTAGAAAAAAAAATATATTGTCAATCAAGCCTCCATTTTTCCAACACCCAGTTGTGCTGAATTAAATCATGTGCAAGCAAAAACAGTTTTTTTTCTTTTCACCTCATTCATTAAGAGAAATAAAAATTATCTTTGCAAAGTGAAAATGTACTTTGAAAGTGAATAAGCTCTACCTCTTTAGTAAATCAACCTATGTATGTGAAGCAGGGAGAAGGTAAATTCAACATGCCTAAGCAAAAAGTTTGACCTTGCAAAAGCACAGACAAATCCTGACATGCCTGGTGTGCCAAGAGGTTAAAAAGCTGTTCAAATTATGACACAGCAAAAAGCTTGAAATTAAGCATTTTTCAGACAACCTTCAGATTCTGGTGATTTAAAAAATATATTGAAGTCCATCCCGCAGTGAACACATAACAATGACAGACCTGTTTATGGGTTGTGAGAGAGAACTTTGTAAATTGTAACCTTCAGTGTAGAGATACTACTTTTACTCACAATAATAAAAAAAGAGGCAAGATTGCAAAAAATAATATTATATAAAGCCAATCTCCAGCCCAAACATTTTTTTGGACAGAAAAGTATTAGCCCCGTTCACACCATGGCAGTTTGGTCGTGTAGATTTTTTTGTGCTGAACCACCAGCAGTAAAATACACATTTCTTCCTATGGGGCCGCACAATCACGCGTTTCAATCTGCCTGTCAAGTCCAAACTGCTCTCTGAGCTACATTTTTAGCACTGATCAGCGCATTTTCCATATAGATTTCAATGGAAATGCGCTGATCATTGTGTTTTTTGGCATTTTTTCTTTCAAGAAGAATTTTATTTTTATTTTGTTATACAATACACTGCAAGATACGAGTACAAGAGGTGCATACATTTATGCGTGTTGACATGACTAATGTACGGAAGCCCCAGTTTCAACGACTGTCTTCGTATTTCCCAGGGGGCACTATACAGTGATTGTGTGTTTAACGGTTACCTATAAACATTTAAGTAGTAATAATCTAGAACAATCAATGAACATTGCATGTGGTGAATTTATCAGGTGAAAGTGTTGGTGAATGTAAGGGGCCGTGTACTACCCGTACACCGCCCACGCCATGCCTTGGGGAAAGGAAAGGATCAGGAAGCGAGGGAAAAGGGAGGGAAGGGGGGGGATAGGGTTCAGCGTTACTACGTAGGGGGTAAGGGAGATGTGGGAGGGATTCAATTCTGCTGAGAGGGCATGTGGGAGGGTATCCTCACCCTGGAGTATGAGTGTCAGTAACCTAGCGTCAAACGATTTAGCCTGTAGATGCTGAATCCAGGGGTCCCAGATCAATTCGAAACGAGGGACTTTATCGTTCAGCCGTGCCGTGATTCGTTCATTGGCAAAGAACCAGTGAAGTCGGCGTTCCAGTACCGCAAAAGGAACTGTGGCGGATTGCCATGACCTCACCACTGTCTGTTTAGCTGCTGTTAGTCCATGAAGTAGGAACTTGTGTTTTTAGGTGTCATTCCCCCAGGGGGCAGGTTAAGTAGAGCGATTCCTGGGTCAGGCGTCAGTGTGAGAGCCATGATTGTGGACATAAAGGCAAATACTTTGGTCCAGAAGGACTGCACAGTGGGGCAGTGCCACCAAGTATGGATGTAGGATCCCACTTCCCCGCATCCTCGGAAACATTGACCAGTGTGGCCCGGAGTAAACGTCCTCAGCCTGCTAGGCACCAGGTACCAGCGGAAGAGGAGCTTATAGTTGGTTTGCAGCACCTGCATGCTCTGTGAGCTAGACTTGGTCACTTCCCAAATGGTGCTCCAGCTATCCTCATCTATAGGTCTGCCCAGATCTTTTTCCCAGGCTAACATATACTTATGATTATGGGGTGCTGTGTTCGACAGCACCTGGGCATAGATTTAGGTGATTAGACCTGGCACAAAGGGGTCATTCGAACAGGTTCGCTCAAACGAGGTGAACATTGGACCTGTAGGGAATGAGGGTACTTGCGCAGAGATAAAATGTTTGATCTGTAGATATTGAAACATCTCGGTGGCCGGTAATTTAAAGGAATCACGAAGTTGTTGGAAAGTTTTAGGGCCCGCAGCTGTGTACAGTTTGTGTAGTATTGTCGCATCTCCTGATATCCAATGGCGGAATGCGAGAAGGGAATCACAGCCAGGGGGGAAAGCTGGATTTTTCAAGAAGGATAGGAGTGGGCGGTGAGCAGACATCAGGTGACTCAAGTATTTATGTGCATACCAGATGCGTAGGGAATGTCTTGTGATAGGGTTTGATAATCGTTGTCTATCCTTGGGGAGTAGCCAGAGGAGGTTGTGGACAGTCAGAGGGTCGCAGTCAACTGCTTCTAGGGAGACCCACAGTGGGGGATCTATAGTAGCGTGATACTTCGGGGGCACTGCCAACTGGGCTGCCGTGTAGTAGGCTGAGACTTGGGGGACACCCAGTCCACCTCCTAGTTTCCACCTCCACCTCCTAGTTTCTGTGAGTATAACGTGGCGCGAAATATACGTGGGCGGCCTGCCTGCCAGATAAAGTTAAAGATTTGGCGCTGTAGAATCCTGAGTCTATGTCGTGGTACCGGGATTGGTAGGACCCTGAAAAAGTAAAGTAGTTTTGGCAAATAGGTCATCTTGATGGCAGAAATCCACCCTAACCAGGATAGAGTGTAGTGTGACCAGGCTCGGAGCAGTAATGTGAGGCGTGTGAATAATGCAGGGTAGTTTGCTTCATATAGGGTGTCATATGTTGCGGTAAGGCATATGCCTAGATAACGTAATGCTTGGGGTTCCCACACGAAAGGGAAAGTGGTTCTAAGGGCGTCCACCGTTGGTGTTGGTAGCGTCACGTTAAGGGCTTTTGATTTATGGGGGTTAACTTTCAGGCCCGATGTGGCTTCGTATTGATCAAGAATATCGAACAAATTTGGTAGGGAAACGGACAGGTTCGAGACAAACAGCAAAATGTCGTCTGCAAATAAACTTAGTTTATGTTGGTGGCCTGCAATGGAGATTCCAGTGACATTTGGGTGCTCTCTGATAAGTTGGGCCAGGGGTTCTATAGCTAGCGCAAAGAGCAGCGGGGACAGGGGGCAGCCCTGTCACATGCCTCTAGTGATTGGGAATGAGGTTGAGCGATGACATGCATATTTGACTGATGCGCTCGGGTTCGTGTACAGTGCCCGAACCCAAGAAAGGAACTTAGGGCCAAACCCCCATTTTGTAGCGTATTAAAGAGGAAGGGCCAGGACAAGGTATCGAAAGCTTTTTGGATGTCAAGAGACAGTAGCATTAATGGGATATTCCTTGCCCTGGCCGCTTCCACTAGCAGACATGCCCTTCGGATGCCATCACCCGCTTGCCTACGGGGCATAAAACCCACCTGATCTCCATGAATTATGGAGGTGATGTCTTTATTAAGGCGGGCTGCTAAAATTTTCGCCAATATTTTTATATCAACATTTAGCAATGATATGGGCCGAAAATTAGAGCGGTTGGAATTATCTTTTTTTTAATTCAATACTTTTTTTATTTTAATAGTACAACACATAAAACAAACTTATACATCCACAATTACATATTAAAACAGCAAAACAAAACAGACAACATTACATACAGACCCACAGAGGGGAATAACCAAAACAGAAACAAAAAAAACAAAAAAAATAAAAATAAAAAAAAACCCAGAAAAAACATCTCCTTATAAAATTAATTTTCCTCTCAACATACCATTTTTCTCAAGCCACATTACTCTTCAGAGTACCCATAATAAATAGGAGAGATATTATACGAGAGACATTATACCCAAGGTCCTTTACCATATTCAATCCACTTATCCCACATTTTACCGTATTTGTCCATAGTACCTCTGTGCTTGAACATAATTCCCTCAAATCTAACCACTTTATCTAGTTATTTCTTCCATTCCTCTACTGTGGGAGGCACTGCTGAAATCCACCTAAGGGCTATACTACGCCGGGCTACGAATAGAGCCCTCGTTATTGCCACCTTTGTGTAGTATTCCACTTTTATGGGTCCAAAAATACCCAGGATACATAACATGGGATTGTTAGAGATATGGACTCCAAAGGCTGTATTTATTATATCTACTATTTCCTGCCAATATCGTTTAAACTTCGGGCATCGCCACAGCAGATGTATTAACGAACCAGGTTCAACCCCACACTTTGGACATTTAGAGTTTTCCCTGAATCCTATCCTATGTAGGAATTCAGGGGTCCGATATGTTCTATGTACAATATAGAGCTGCATCAATTTGTGCGATGCAGATGGTGAAACTAATTGGATTGACAACAACGCCTCCCTCCAGAGGGCTTCATCCATAGGCCCCAAGTCCATTTCCAAGCCCACTTTACATTTCATGGGAGATTTATTCAGGACCCCAGGTAGTAATTTTGCATACATCTTTGAGATCAAACCTCTCGTACACCTGGATGTGCCGTGAGCGCATGCCTTAGTTGCAGATATTTATAGAATTGAGCATTTGGTAGCGAATAGCTTGCCTGTAACTGTTGAAACGAGCACAAACTACCCTGATCATAGATATGCATCAATGATTCAATCCCCGTTTCCTTCCATATTCCAAATCCCTGAAGTTTGTTTACCTCGTACAGTACCCCATTATCCCATATCGGAGTGTATTTTGTAAAGTCAGAAATATCCAATATCCCTTTAATGGATTTCCACAATTTACCAATTAGTCTTAAAGTGGGAAGATTTGAAAATTACCTCAAGTACAGAGTAGTTTCAAGGGCCATAACGGGGGTCCCTATCATAAAACAGACATTGAATAATATCATATGCCCCTATCCTCTGTCCTTTCAAGTTCCATCCCGCCAGGTGTCTAAACTGTGTGGCCAAGAACATTATCCATGGATTTGGAAGTGCCAGGCCCCTGTTTCTCTTAGGATATTGCAAGATTTCTAGTTTTATCCGTGCTTGTTTCCTCCTCCATATCAACTCCCTAAATACTGTATTTATCCTCCTGAATATAGTTTACGGAATCCAGCATGGAGAATTGTACAGTATATAGGAGAGCTGAGGCATCCAAATCATTTTAATAAGATTTAATCTGCCAACCGGGGAAAGGGGAAATTTACACCATATATTGCATTGTTTCTGAAATTTCTGCAGAATTGGTATTAAATTATCTTCTAAATATGCCTCAGTGTTTACTCTAATCCTTACACCCAAATAAACAAAAGACTCCACTATTTGTATATGCTGAATTTGCATCGGCAGTGGACATGGAAGAGGATCAATCAGAAGTAACATCAATTTTTCCCAGTTGACACATAGCCCCGAGAACCTACCAAATTCCAGAAGAGACATTACCTCTAATAGAGAGTGATTAGTATCAGCCAAAAAGACCACCGTATCATCTGCATATAATAGTATCTTATCCTCTGCCTTACCCCGCTTAAACCCCATTATCTTATCTGAGTTTCTTATTAAATTAGCTAACGGTTCTATCGATAGTGCAAATAACAGGGGAGACAGGGGACACCCCTGTCTAGTCCCCCTCATCAATTTAAAGGCTGGGGATAGTGCTTTATTTACTTGTATTTTAGCCAAAGGATTGGCGTATAGTAGTTGAATATATAAAATATATCGGGGACCAACCCCAAATGCTCTTAATATTGCCCATATGTACTCCCATTCCACACTATCAAATGCTTTAGCAATGTCCAAGGACAACAATCTTGAGAGACAAGAAGAAGAACCCAGGAGAGGTTCTGAATTATCTGAATCAGGCTTAGGAATCATGCAGATTGTGGCCGATAGGATGTCTGGCCTTGGGCAGGCGCCAGTGCGTATAGAGTTAAGCGCTTCCAGCAAGAGGGGAGCCAGGTAATCCAAGTATGTTTTGTAGTATAGCGGGGTGTAGCCATCGGGGCCTGGCTTTTTATTTACTTTTAGCGTTTTAACAGCCCATTTGATTTCTGACAGTGTGAGGGGTTCTTTTAGGGAGTCACGGAATGGTTGAGAGATGGGTGGCAGATCCAGATCGGTCAGGGCTTGGGGGATGTCAGGTGAGTGGGTTGGGGCCTCAGGCGCGTAGAGCGCGGAGAGACTGCGCTCGAATTCCGACGTAATTTTAGAGGGGTCACTGGTCATGACTCTCGTCCGTGTGCGGATTCGCAGTGGTTTGTAAGTTAAGTCGGTCGTACGCAGTCTCCTGGCCAAAAGTGAGTCCTGTTTGTTTCCATTTAGGTAGAATTGGTGTGTGCGATAACGCAGGCTCCGGTCCGCCATACTCGTCAGTAGCAGGTTTAGGTCTCGGGTCACCCCATCCAATGTCGCCTATGAGCTTGGGTAGCGTGCATGTGAAAGGCTGCCGAGGCAGCCTGCAATTCAGACTCTAGTTCAGCTAGGCGCCGCATACGTTCCCGTTTGTGTGAGGGGGCCAGCTGAATGCAGCGACCCCGGACCACTACCTTGTGTGCTTCCCACAGTGTGAGGGGTGAGACATCAGGGGTCGAGTTCAAATGGATGTAAGTAGTCAGTTCTGTTTCAATAGCAAGACGCATGGTCTCATTATTGAGCAGGAGGTCATTTAGACACCAAGTCCTGTCAGTTTTGGAGGCCCAAAGGGAGGTCAATTCCATTGTGACGCCGCTGTGATCAGTCCAAGAAAAGGGAGTCATGGTGGAGCGAAGGATATTGGGTAAGAGGGCGGGGGCAATAAAGATATGATCAATCCTGGAGAATGTTTTGTGTGGATTGGAGTAGAAGGAGTAGTCCTTAGTTGTGGGATTGACTTCCCTCCAACAGTCGACCAATGTGTGGTGTGCTATTAGGGAGCGAAAGGCTCCTGATTGTGGGGAAGGGGTGGAGTGTGGGCCGGTTCTGTCTATGCTGGGGAACAGGGTCAAATTTGAGTCGCCACATAGGATAACTGTACCCCTGGCATGTGATTCCACTACTCGTAGAGGATGCGACAAAAAACGTACCTGACGGGTGTTAGGAGTGTAATACGTTACCACGGTGACTTCCTGATCCTGTAGTAGTCCCTGGAGCAAGAGATATCGCCCGGAGGGATCCCTAATTTCTTTCTGGCTCTCGAAGCAGGCTCTGCGGTGGAAACCGATGAGAACACCCCGGTGCTTTGTAGGTGCACTCGCTGTGAAAACCGCGGGAAATTGCAAGTGGAAGTACTTCGGTTCCGTTTTTTGGCATTTTTAATTGTGTTTCAGCTGAAACGTGAATTAAAACACCAAAAAACGCACTTTTAAAAATTGTACAGAAACCGCGTTGAACATCTACCGCCCTGGTGTGAATGGGGCCTTAGAGCCACTTCATCTGTTTAATTACAGCCTTTGCAACTATAGAGGAGATGTCCCTCTTATTTCTTGTTAGAACTTGATGTGATAAGAAATCTTTCTTACAGAGATGCAGACAAAACAAAAAGATTGTTAGCATGAGGACAGGATACAAGAATGCCAGTAAGTAGCAAACCCCAACTAGAGACTTACAGTTCTTATCTTGCCTGAAACTGCAATTAAGTTTCTCTATTTTTGCTGAAGAATGCCATACCGCATGTTGAATAGACATGTGCATTCAGATTCGGACTGAGGTGACACATTTGGCAGGGCTATTTTCCTCCTAGTCAATTAGCCAAACAACACTCTTAAGCTCTGACAAATATAGATATACCATAACTATTTATGCTAAACATTGCTATCTAGATGTGCCAAGAAATAGTTTTCTAACAGTTTCAGTAACTGTTGTATTTAATAATTTCTGTGTTATTTTTTACATTGCTGTGAAGTGAGAATTGCACCTGGAACTCCTTATCTTTGAGTCAGTTATCCGACTACCACCTCTGATTCCTATCTCTATAGCCTAACCATTTACCTTTTTTAAATGTTTGTTTTGTTGCTCCTCCTTGCAACCCTCTGAATAAATATGTGGGTTCCAGAACCATTTATAAACTGTACAAAGACTTACAAAGGGATCTAAGAAATCCCAAAAGTTTGCATCTTAAATAACCTAAGTTATCCAATAAAGGATATCACTTTAACTCAATATTGATTATTCATATCAAAGAGTGATGGGCAGTTATGCAAACCACCTTCAAGAAGTCATTTCTGCTAAAGGGTGCAATACCAGCTTCTGAGGCCAGAGGTGTACTTATTTTTTAAAGGTACCTAATTACATCTATTGCTATTTTTTTATTACAATACATTTTTTACTGATATTTATTGATATTTTTTGGAGCTAAAGATTTAAAAGGCACATTTTCCATGATTTTATTTCAATTTCAATACAAATTAGCAAACTAAAAGTGAAATTGTAGTCCATTACAGGAGTGAGCCTGGAGCGGTGGCAACTTTACGACCCACACAGGGATCATGGAGAATAAAAGTAGCCACCCTCCAGAAGGAAGCACAGCATCAGCACCAATTGAGAGATAAATATGATGATCTGCAGCTAAGTGATACACAAATGAACCGTGTTTTTGTTAATAGTTAATGTACTTGAATGCATTTTTAAGGTTGAACTCTTAATGTCATTTTAAGCACATCACCCTGACCTGTAAATACTGTTTGAATAAAGATCTTTTGTATGCTTGTTCAAATATGTTGCAAAAGTCAACAATTTCCACTGGGTGTACTTACTTTTTTCACATGACTGTAGTTAGTAGTGCAAATTCATGTAAAGACCTTCTTTCATCTGCAGGATCGTCCCCTTAATCTTAATGAAAGGAGGACAAGTACAACTACTTTGACAGTGGATGTTCTTGATGGTGATGATCTTGGTCCTCGATTTCTTCCCTGTCAACCTGTGCCAAATACACGTGATTGTCGACCATTAACTTACAGAGCAAGCCTTCCAGAACTCAACCCTCCAGTAAGTACAGCTGATGGGATTTTTTTTGCCTCCATGCCACTCGGTAGATTTCACTATACTTCCTGTCCTTGAGGTGCAACAGGAAAATGGAAGACAATATTCCCAATGTGAGGGTTATTCCCATTTTAGACAGTTGTCCTCTAAACATTTGTTCTAATTGCATTTAACCTCACATTTTGCTCTTTTGATAACTCTACTTCCTCTCACTTCATGTTTTGCTGACAATGCACATGCATTTGAGACTTGTGAAAGTAATCAGTGGATCACAGATGCAATGCTCTGGCTCCTGCAGACTTTTCTTCTCAGCCCGTGCCCATACCAAGGTATGGACTTTTAGTTACAGGGATGAAAGAAAGTGCACTCCATTGAGAACCACAAGTCCCTCTCCTGTGATGTCAGATGGGAAATGTATTCTCTCCATTCAGAGATCCTACCAAGGATCTCTGAATCGATGATGTGGCTGTTCATGTGGAGAAAAGCACAGCCATGCCAAATTCAAATTGTGACCAAAGCTTATGGGGAGCAGAACTCCACTAATCAAGTAAGTGGGAAAGATGGGGGGCAGGTAGGATGATGGGGGTGGGGGTATGGGGAATATGAAAATGTTTTGTGTTACTCACTGAGTTTGGGTGAAACATGAAACATGGTCCGAAAAGTAAACTTAGCCTTTAAATATAGAAACGCTTTTGTAGTGAAACCAAATAGAAGATAGGTGTACTTGGTAGTACCATTAATATAGGTAACCAATTGGTGGGTCTAAACTCCATTAGAAGACCACTATCCCCATATCTATTTTTAAATAATCTGTGTTAATATAGCTGAAGCTGTAAATTCAAACTATACTGTACTGTTTTGTTTTGTCACTTTACAAAACATAATATAAGATATGAAATATATACTAATATACTAAAGTAAATATAATACTGATTAGAAATGAACACCAGCATCTCACTTTGACTGGCACTATGGTATTCTGTCAGTTTTATTGCACAATAGAATCCAAATTCATTAAGCAAATGAATGCAAAATTATCTGTTCTATGCAAACAAGGGGGGTAGAGAAAGGCAGTTTTAATTGCTGTTCCTCATGCAAACAGTAGTTTAGTGTTCCCTTATAAAAGACATCACTATAACTATTTATATGTTTATACATTTTTTAAATAATTTTGGTTTTGAATGTATTTCTTGTTTTTCCAGAAAAGTTATTCTAGCGATTTATTGCACCATAGTATGGGCTTTTTGATCCCACTAACCTCCAGTCCCTGCACTTGACCTAATGTCCCACTGTCTTCTAAAATGTTTCAGTTGTCTGCATTATTGATCTAATCTTGCTTTTGAAAATCTTCCTTGAAATTCCTGATTCCCATTTGTACTCTAGTTCTATCCCTTCTTGAACAAAACCCTGGAAAGTGTAATTCATGTCGATTAAGTTTCTGTGTATAAAGCATGTCCTATGGTGATCTGGTGCAATGAACATTATACTTGTCATTGCTTACATACAGGAATGAGTGGCATAGCTGAAACTAATGGAATTACTTCAACACATTTGCTGTTAAATAATACTGTGCAGAGAGGAATATGTGAGCTGCAATTAAAACCCTTGCCTGAAAATGGTATTTACTGTTTTTGGTCTAAGTATTTACAGAGCCACAGACCTGGAATAAGGATGTAACAATGTAGTCAGAATGAAATTATAACGCCTCATCTGCACACTTGTCCTATGTCAGTAGCATTTTCAGCTGGCCAGCTGAAGTACACTTTTATTTAACACATTGGATGAACCAGTTGAGCTAATTAGACTATGATATTTTAATCTGCAAAAAAAATCATTTAACATATCCAGACAAACCATTTTTGTGATTGATAGAATAGGAAGGGTTTGAAACCCTATTAGGATTTTACTGTTATACAGGGCTCTGTTAGAAATTCCTGTCACTTGCTTTTCTTGTGGAAATGGATTTACCAGCCCTGAAACCAGTGACATGCCGTGCCTTCTGTGCTGGGTGAGGAATCCAGCAGGAGCTCCGCCCCGTCCCGCAGAAGCTCCGCCCTGTCCAACAGAAGCTCAGCCCCCAGCTCGGTAACCAAGCTGTGTGGGGAGGAGGAAGGGAAGAGACAGGGAGGAGCCTCCTTGTCCCTCACTTGCTCGTCACTTGTGAGTCACTGGTGAGGCATTGAGAGCAGTGTCCTCACTGGTTTTTTTCTTTTCTTTTGATTGGACAGCTTGGACCAATGGCTCATTGCCATTGGTCCAAGCCATCCACAGACCTCACACCTCTAACACAGAGTAGAGGCTGTGACAGCTCTGGCCTCATCAAGTTAGGTTACACAAGCAGTGGAGAAGTCCGCTGCTGTGTAACCTACCTGTCAAAAGCTGGATGCAGCGCTGCCTGTAATTAACAGGCAGCGCTCCATCCATAACAGGTTACACAGCAGGGAGGCTTTCCCTGCTGTGTAACCTGTAACAAGCCGATCTGGTTTGAGAAAAAGCTGTTAGCTTCAGACTTGAAACTTGAAGCGGATACCTTTTTTCTTCATAATACTAGGTGAGGCTCTGCCTCCCCTGACCACACGTCCCTGCCTGAAACAGACCATAACAGTTACAAAGGCATACATTAAAAGCTGATGAAAGTTCTAGCCTTATCCTACTCTACCAAAGAAACCCACATTTGTTTTCTTGTCCTTTGAAACAATTGTCACAGGTATAGGAAGTGAGGGAACATTTCAGTAAAACCCGATAGGGTTCTATCCCTTCACTACTTTATGAAACTGTGAAAAAAGATTTGGGCTGGGAATACACAGCAGCAATGGACAATCATCCGAATGTTTGTTATCATAAAAATGCAATTTTATATGAATATTACTATAACTTTGTAAAACCCTTTTTTTTATTTAAAGGCTCAAACAAGTCATTTTAGATTGCTTACTCACCATTTTGTTTTATTCCGTACCAAGATATGCTATTTTAATGTTTTTTTTTACTCATATAACACTTATTTTAGCT
>NW_017306300.1:1871103-1889853 GCF_000935625.1 Nanorana parkeri | reverse complement strand
CAATACCATCTTACATACACCTCTAAATACTCACAAAACTCTACCACCTAAAATTAATTACTCATACACTCTACAAAAAAAAAGGGTGGGGGGGTACACAGATGCATTTGTAAAGGGTTTATGGTCCAGCCACTTGTCCCAGATCATATGAAATTTGACTCCTTTGTCTCTATGCTGATAAGCTAATTTTTCAAAATGTAAAAGGCAATCCGACTTCCTATACCACCGGACAAGCTGTAGACATCCCCTTCATCACTAGCACCCGCCTAGCAATAAACAATGCCCTGGTTTTAATTTTTAAGACATGAAGTAATATTGCACTGAGGCAACTGTAACATTGTTTAACCACTTAAGTACTGGTCATTTTTTACTCCTTAAAGTTCAGAGTGGCAAATAGGCCTTGTAAAACCATGCGATGACATAAAGCCAAGTCACTGCTTGGTCATCCTGTTCTTGGCATGCAGATATGCATTGTCACCCCTTCACTGCCGTTCCTACAGAAACCTGTGTTGGGTGGGTGCTGGGTAGGTACTCAGGCTTTGATGATGGTAAGATTGATGATAACAGTACAGGCAGACATTTTTAAGTGTGTAGCTCTCCTGGAACTGCTGCATCTCATATAAAATTCAGAAATCATCCGACTGCTTCTGTCTTCTGTCACATCATCAATAAACACTAGTGACCCAGTGTTGTTGAAAGCCATGCATGCTCACACCATCACACTGCCTCCACTGTGTTTTACAGATAATGTGGTGTGCTTCTGATCATGAGCCGCTCCAAGCCTTCTCCATACTTTTTTCTTCCCATCATTCTGGTACAGTTTGTTCTTAGTTTTATCTGTCCAAAAATGTGGCTACAGAACTGGGCTGGCTTTCTTAGATATTTTTTGGCAAAGTCTAATCTGGCCTTTCTATTCTTGAAGCTTATGAATGGTTTGCACTTTGTGGTGAACCCTCTGTTTTTGCTCTCATTAAGTCTTCTCTTTATAGTGGACTTAGATAATGATATGCCTACCTACTGGACTCCTGGAGAGTGTTCTTCACTTGGCTGGATGTTATGAAGGGGTCTTTATTTAGCATGGAAGGCATCCTACGATCATCTACCACTGTTGTTTTCTGTGGACATTCAGGCCTTTTTGTGTTGAAAAGCTCATTTGTGTTTTTTCCTCAGAATGTACCAAACTGATATTCTTAATGTTCCTGCCATCTCTCTAAGGATGCCTGTTTCACTTTCAAAGAGAGCTCCTCTGAATGCATGTTGTGGGTTCACAGCTTCCAAATGTAAATCTCACACCTGGAATCAACTCCAGACCTTTTGCCTGCTTCATGGATTATTAAGAATTATTAATTGTGATTAATAATAATGAAGGAATAGCCCACATCCGTCCCTGAAACAGCATTTGAGTCAATTGCCCAAATACTGTTGGTCCCTTAAAATAAACTGCACTTTAAGCCCATATTCTTTATTTAACTGAAATTTGAATTGGTTTTGGTAAACAGCCAAAATAACAAAACTTGTGTCAGTGTCCAGTTATTTCCAGACTTAATTGTATGTATAATGCCATCACCCTCTCCCTTTTCCCTAGAAATGTGCTTTTTACTTGGAAAGCATATCTTTAAGGGTTGGTGAAAACACATGATAATAGAGCTTAGAGGTCAGGCCGTGCAAGCTTGTTTGAAGACAGGGCTAGGTGTCAATAGCAAGTGCAAGGTCAATATACTACCTTGTCTCCTTTAAAAGTAAATTTCCACACATTCCAAGGTTTCTCTACTGAATGCACATCTTCCCAATGTTGTCACTGCAGTTTCTAGCCAGTTTATTAGAGAAAAAATTACACACATCTTTGCTTGAGTTTTAACATTTTTATCTTAATGTTTCCTGTTTTAAAATGTTACAAATAATTACGACCTCAGAGATCTTACTTTTCTGGAGAAGTTTTGTTGCCAGAGGTCTACCCATACACCTGTGGTCTCATATATACAGTATATGAAATTCTGCTAACAGAACTAACAAAAAAGTGCCTGATTAAACACTCCAGGCAAAGTAGACATAGTGATGAAAGAGGAAATGTATTTCTTTGTTGTCTGAAACTTTTATAAAAGGACCTGAAATAAATATATAGATGTGCCATTCTGTTTGGCCACCTTTAGATGTTTATTCCAGTCGAAGTTCAGTTCAGGAAGCTGCAATCCATGTGGTAATTATGTATCCTTGTACTGAATCAGTTTAAAATGCAATGCACTTATTGAAAGAGAAAGGAAAGGGCAACATTAAAGGGCTATTGCCAAACACTTGGATTTTACTGTAAGAAAATGCATTTTAGGTATAAATACCATTCTTGTTGGCTAAATGGTTCAAATCTGTGTGCTACTGTTTTTTTAAGGGTAATTAAGAGAGCTCATTTATACATACATGTGCTGCAATGCCAGTGCATAGAGATGAATGCACTATCAAAGTTAAAAGAAACTTTACTAAACTTCATCACTAACTATTTTATCAAACACTGGACGAAAGCCATCCATGTTGGTGGTCTTGCTTCTCCTCTTGCACAGCTATAAACTGTGGCCCTCTTTCTTCAGTTGTCACAATTACAAATTAGGGAGACTAAGTTAAAACTCAATTGGTCCTAAATATCAATAACAGGACATCAAATCTTATTAGTAAGCAGCCATAAAGACACCCAAGTTCAAACTTTTTTTATCTAGAAATTTGCCTTTAGTTTTAATTTGCAGTATACGAATTGCTGTATAATCACAGAAACATCTACATATGTGCTTCCCCCATCATGTTTTATATAAAATGTATAAAGCTAGTTTTGCAGAAGGGATGCTAAATATGAGTCCATGTAACCAATTTAGATTGTTGTTATCTGAGACAATGGAATTGATATACTAGAGACAGTTTGCAAACCGAATGATAGCTAACAAGACAGACCTATGCTTACTTTGAATGCCCAATCATGACTGAGCAAAATAAAAAAAATGGTTTTTGCTAGCATGATTGGTTAAATAAATGAACATAGCTTAATCTTATTTACTAATCTCAGTAAACAATTACCATACTACATAAACCTTTTCTATTCTCTTAGTAAACCAGTCCATGTGTTCATCTGCACTAGTTATAGTAAAATATTTTTTCCAATAGCAATCAAACTAGTTGTTCTGATCATTATATATCCAACAGCAATAAAAAAAAAGGCTTAGCACTTTTCTCAGTTAAACTAAGGTGAGGGAAACCTGAAATCCCATTCTGTAGGCCGGTGTCTAAACACAGTGCTTATGAAAGGGTTAGTTTGTACTGGTTATTCCAAAATATTTTTCTCAAAAGGATGTAAAACAGCGGGTCTGTTTTATTGGATACTTATCTTTTGATGAGCAATTTCCTCTTCTATCCCTCTTTGTTTTATTCAATCCTTTTAGTTTGCAATCTTCTTCCTACTGTTGAATTATAGACCTGCTTAGTACTCCACACATGCAATGTGTTGTCTGCAGTAGATACAAAACGTACTTAGCAATGAATCCCACACAATAGAGAATTTTTCAATCCAATTTATCTGGTGCTGTATAGAAAATTCTAATTACCAGTTCACTATGACTTAACACTGTGATCATATTGATTTTTGATTGTAAAAGTCACTTAATATAATGTTACATGCATTTTCAAATACAGTAAAAACACTGATCAGTGTCTATTTCATTTTGTATACATTATATTTAAAGGTCATATTCCACATTTGAAAGTATGATATGAACTTGATTATTCTTTGGTCTAAGTAGCAATCCCTACACTGAAGACTTATCAAAACCAGAAACAAAGCTTCAATTTGGTATAATTTCTTAGAATTTATTCTATATGGTAATTTGTTTAAGTGACCCTATTGTTTGTTACATTAACAAACTTTTCAGTCTTTCAGTTTTTAATCTAAATCTGGCCATACATGTTTTATGGAGTGTAAATGTTCTGATGTTAAGGCCACCATATTTTCAAAATTAAATTTGGGGACAGCCTACTGATTAGGTGTAACAGATCCAGCAGACTTACCTCTCCGGCATCCCAGGCACGGAGGGTAGCTCTGCCCCTGGTCCGCCGACATCACGCTGCTCCGCCTTCCTCCTCGGCTTAAGCCGCAATCTTCACTTGTCCGGCGTTCCTGCAATGAACGCGGATGCTGGACAAGCGCTGCCTACCACCTCTCGCCATCCTGATTAAGGGTCACTTCCCTGGCGACATCCCCGCTTTCCCTCTGGACTGCACCTCACTCACCATCCTGATTAAGTGGCAGTTCCCTATGGAGATCCCCACTTTCCCTCTGGTCTGCAAGTTAATGGGAAATATCACATCTCCTTATCAACTGTTCAACTGTTCAGCTCACCTTGATTACATCTCCTAACCAGCCTACTGGTCACCGCTGCACTGCTTAATACAACAATCCTACAATTCCTATACTACTACTACTAACCACCTGCAATCTCCCATGGCAACCAACCCTCATGCAAGTCAGTAATTCCTAGAGCAGGGATCCTGAGTTTCACATGAAGTATCACTAGCCAACCTGACACTCCGTATATGCCACAGAACAGCAAGTATCTTTTTGTTTATAAGAGCTGATATTCTTTGCTCAAAACTATTGACTTATACATTCACAATGTGAAGTAACATTACGAGATATTACACTGTTTAAGTATAATTGACAGTACATTCTATTGATTGATTTTTTTTTACTCTGTGGAATGAGGAAGTTGTAACACGATATTAAATTCTGTTACTATGAAGTGAATGTGTAAATACAACTTGCATAGAGTGACTTTTAACTTGTTACAGTGACATCTGCAGCTGAGATCCATATACTATCTTAAGAGGTATTACACCAGGTCCACTTTGAACCACAAACATGTCCTCATTTGTAGCCACACCTACAGGTCATCTAAGTGTGTCACATGATAATGTGGCTCCTCCCACTTACCACCTCAGCCCTGGTGCTCAGACTTACCTGTTCATGCTTGTGGCCAGTAATTGACAGGCCAGGACTAGCAGGGTCCCCACAGTGAACAGAGATCCCCGCACCAATCTGGTGCCTGCATCTATGTGACATCACGCTAAGGTCAGAACCATACCATGTGACAGGTCATCTAACAACCACTCAGCATTGAGCACAAAGACCCGCCCCCTCTGCCATGTTACTGGAGCCCCACACTAAGGAGTGGGGCTTGGCAGTGGCTCTACTCTCTGGCATTACCAGAAATATCTCTGGTGTACAATACAGTTTCTTCAAGGGATTACTGGTCCCACATTTTTTCATGAACCTAGAAAACAGCTTCTCTTCTGCAAAGAAACAAAAAGTCCTACTTACTTCAGCACATAAATCAGAGTTTGCATGGTATGCTTTTGCTCAGCCTTAGCAACTCATATTTTGATGGGTTAACTCTCCAAGTGCTCTTGCACAGTGAACATTCTCTCTGTTAACCCACAGAGGTTTTATTTTTAAGTCCATAGCACAGCTTCTTCCTGTGAGGCCTACTCGCAGCCCTTCTATCATGAGTCAGATATTCTGGCAGGTGGACTTGTGGACCAAGCTGCATACCCACCAAATCTCTTCCACAACTTGACCTCCAGGTCCAACAGAAGAATTTTGCAATCAGCTTCTTAAAAGGGAGCTCAAAAACATTTTTTCCTCACCATGCTGCTATGGAGCCAATGGCTGCCCAAATACCCATTATGGCCGATAAATATCTCCCATCCACCAGCATGCCATTTTAGCCCAGACTCTGTCATACACTGTATGTATATATTTTATACAATATTTATATCTGTACTACCTAGTCTTTTAAAACTCAAATATTATGTGCATTATAATCTATACCTTAAAGTGACATTAAACCCTCAGATTTTTTAACATAAACCAATACTGTAATGTGTGCCTTACTGTAATCCATGGTAGTTTCCCTTCTCTTTGATGCTCTTCCTTTTAAATCCTTATCTCAGCCCATGCTGGGGGAGAACTTCCCTTTGCAGCTGAGTGCCTCTTCCTGTAGTGCTAGCTCAGGTTGTGAACCTGCACACAGACACCATGTATCCATTCCAGAGACAAGGCAGTCTGCTGCAAAACAGAAGTTCTGCCCAGCATGAGAAGAGATAAGGATTTAAAGGGAAGAGCAGCAAAGAGAAGGGAAACAACCATGGATTACAGTAAGGCACACATTATAGTATTGTTTTATGTTAAAAAATCTGAGGGTTTAATGTCACTTTAAGTACTAGAAAAGCAACGGACATTGAAAAAACTATACAAAGGCATGACACACTAGTTAATCCATGGGGCAAAATTAATGTGCCCTGAATAATATACAATGAACTGCCTCTAAAGATCATTTGGTTAACTTATTTATAACTTCCATAGTTCCTGAGAGTTTGCAGTTAGCTTTGGGTGTTCCTATCCTTTGGAAGTATGGCAATGAGCCAATACGCTAGTTAAATGGTTATTTTAAGTGGTAGATAAGTCTCTGACTGGATATTTGTTTGATTTATGTGGATATTACTGAAATTTCAGTTTATTTTTCAGCATTCAGCAGTGGTTCCATTTGCAGTTCACTTTGTGTTGATGCTTTGCTGTCCTTTATAACATTTCCCACAAGAACTTTTGTTTGCTGTTCAGTTTTCTTTAATGTGGCACAAAATATATTTGAGTGTTTTCTCAGTACATCTTATTCATTTTTAAGGTGTCAAGTGCAATGTCATGTGTAATTTTCTTTTCTTTTGATACTGGTAAAAGCCTGGTTAAATCATAGCTGAATTTGATGCAGACAAAGGAAGGACACATTTAACACATTTTTTTTATTCCTAAAAGAGAAAATACTCTTTGCAGTTTATTTTAATTTATATCTCTGTGTCTTTCAAATGGTATTTAAAGGTTCTTTCAAATCAGCTTGTCACAGGGTATGGTAACACATTTGATTCAGTACATTATATTACCTTATGTTACACCATATCTATAGCTCCTCATTTCTCAGTAAGGGTTCTGTGATACCATAGGATTTTTCCTGTGGTTGTTTTGGGGTCTTTGAGTTGTAAGCAGTGATGAAATGATCTCCCACTTAACAGTGCCTGCATAATTCTGGTACCATAGTCACTTGGCAGACCCAGCAATGTGGCACTAGTGCAAATTGTCAAGGCTCACCCTCTTACTCACACAGTTATTAGGAAATCCCTATACAGATATTCTCACATTACTGTGTAAATAGTGAGCAAAACGTGTAGAGATGCAAGGAAGTGGAAAACATGCAAAACTGATGGTACAAGGTCAGTGTACCATGACAAGAAATAGAAAGTAATAGCTTCCAGCAAAAGGATGTTTTTAGTTTAGGTTCCTTTGCATTTTTAGTAGACATGTGCACCCGCAAAAAATTGTTTCATTTAGTTTTGTTTCTGATTTTTCATTACTGTATTTTGGTTTTTGGGATTCTGGTCCGAAAGTCAATTTGTTTCGGGATTCAAATGAAATCCAATTTTTTGTTGATTTCGTTAGCGACAGTATGTACAAAGTTTTGTTACGAACAAATTTTCATTGCAGCAAAGTGACATTAGACAAAAGAAAACAATTTTTTTTTACAGTCCGCAGTTGAGAAAAAAAAAATAAAGCAAGCGGTTACCCCCAATTGATACCAGACCTGCCTGGTAACTATCAATTGGGTCTGGTCTGGTAGGAATGTTAGGGGAGACCCCAATGTCAATCATCTAATCAATCACAATGAACGATGCCCGCTGACTCGCCGAAATAAAAAAAGTCCCAACGACACTAACTAAACCCAAAGAAGACTCGCCACAAAATGATAGCTCCGGTCCGAATTTAAACAAATGGGGAGAGCGAGACATGATGTCACGAGACTTGTTCTGCCCATTTGACATTCTGAACTATCAAATAAGACATGTAAATTTCAGCGAGTCGGCTGGCGTCGTTCATCATGATTGACGTTTGATTACATCAATGGATCCTTTTTTTTAAAAAAAGAAAAGACTAGTCAAAAACTGATTTTTTTTGTTCAATTAAAGCAATTGTATTTTCTTTTATTTAACCCTTTAGTGAATGAGTATGGATAATAACTACCCCTTACTCATTCACAAGGGAGGTGGCATCTGGGTGCCCCCGTTATGAAACCCAAATGCAAATAAGACCCCTGCCCACAGACCCCCACAACCACCAGGCCAGGGTTGTGGGGAAGAGGCTTTTGTCTTCATTGGCATGGGGCAAGGTGCTTTTCCAGGGGTAGCCCTGGGCAAAACACCCTCCCCATGTTGAGGACATATGGCCTAATATGGCGCTGGGAGGGGGGATGCTTGCTTGTCCCCCCATTTCCTACCCTGCCAGGCCAGTGCACAAATTAAGGGTCTGGTTGGAATTTTATATTCGGACCCCGTGTTTTCTTTTTTTTGTAGTTGGATCCCCCTTAAAATTCCTACCAGACCTTAGAGGGCTGGTATGACTTTTGGTGAAACACCACGTTTTTTTTTTATACATTGGATGTCCTCCCTAACATTCCTACCAGACCTAAAGGGTCTGGTATCAATTCGGTGGAAATTCACTTTTTTTTTCTTCTTTTCTGCGGACTGTAAAGAAACACATTTTTTTTCCTTTTGTCTAATGTCACCTTGTTGCAACAAAAATGTGTTCGTACATACATACTGCCGCTAATAAAAACTCTGATTTTTTTTCAAGTTGATTCTTAAACAATAAAACATAAATTTGAGAAAGAAATTTGGATGCATTCAACATTTTCGTTGTCAGAAATTCGGTTTTGTATGAATTCATTATTTCTATCATTCGAAAATTCAGATGCTTTTGAATGTCTGAATTTCTGAAAATTCGACTGAGTTATGATTCGGAATGAAACAAATCGCACATGTCTAATTTTTAAGCTAGTCTCAACTGTGACCCCTCTCAGTTAACTTATGTTTGGAACTTACAAGCTGTTAATAATTACAAAAGGAATCTATTTTAAACTAATATGATTATGTTGATGCATGAAGAATGCATGAATAAGCTATTCTAATTGATTTCACACACAAAAACATTTTAAAATATTTTTTTTTCATCTGTGCATACAGACAATAGAAACCTAAATTGTACAGAAGGCTAAATTTGTCAATAATATGCTTTTGATAAATAAATATGAATAGAAAGTGTAGAAGATTAAAAGCCACTATCGACTAGACAATTCAATAATAACTTTAGTTTTATTAAATAGTACCGCATAAAACATCATGTGTCACACTTTATCTATGAACCTGTGCTTACTTGCCTACTATAGCTATACATTACAGACTGCTAGGACTAATATCAAGACAACAAAGAGACATTACTGGTTAAGTAACAAAGAATTCATACCAACATAGTCATTTTCTTTGTATTCAGAACATGTTTATGTTGAGCACATTTGTTTCTTATTTTTTATGTTTGCTTATATAATTGTTTATAAATAGATTTAACCGAATTCCCACCGACATTCCATGACAGAATAGAATACTACTTCATTTTAGATCACAGATATTACATGAGATTAATGTTTTTGCATTATAAACTCCAGCAGCTGTAAAAAGTAGATTCTCATTGATTTCCACTGGTTGACATTTGGAGAGTGGGCTTCCTATTCTACATTTCTGTACAATAGTTGGATGATAGGTGGTCCACTCTTGCCAGTGCACTGCCATTGTCATTTTTATACTCTGTATATGCTTCAATATTTACCTTGGTATGTGATCTCTTATATTTTGATGTTTATTACTATAAAAAATGTTTGATAGATAGATAGATAGATAGATAGATAGATAGATAGATAGATAGATAGATAGATAGATAGATAGATAGACAGAGCTGGATACTTGCTTGAAATGACTCACAAATACCAGAATTCATATCAAGTTGCTGGGTCCTTACCAGCATCACTGTAATCTCCAGGCAAAGTTGCGTGTTTGACTTCATCTTGTGAGTCATGCAAACAGCCTGCCTGTCACTGTCTGCCACCTATAGATAAAAGTGGAGGAGGGAGGGGATAGCAGTGAGCTAAGCACTGAGGCATGTGAAACCAGTAATAGAAATGGATGCAAGGTAAGGTACCTCCTTCTGCTGTGAGCTGGACTGGAAAATTTGCTTGTGCACTATGCAGATGTAAGCAAAAAAAGAACATTCCACTCACAGTTCTCTCCTCCTCTAACATCTGCAGAGTACACAATCAAAGTTGTTGACAGAGGATCAGATCATCTATAGATAGACGGAGGGGGCAGGAATATATAGTCTTTATGCTGTGTGAGCCAGGGGAAGGGCATGAACTGTCTTGGGAATGCAGTGGCCTGCTGTGTAGAATGAAAGGACTTGGTGCTCTCTGTACTATGGCTAGTTACTAATTTGGCTGCAATGGTTAACAGCAGTTGTATTATTGGTGTCGTAGACTACATGCACACTGGGGTATTATGTCTCAGGATTTCTATGAAAAGAACCTACATATTCATGTGGCAGGAATCCTAGGTGTATTTATACAGATGCGACCACTGTGCCTGTTCAAGTGAATGACAGCTGAAAGTAGCCTGTCCATCCTGAGATTCCTGCCACAAGGAACTGCAGGTTCTTGACATAAGAATCCCCAGCCACACATACACATAATAGCTCTGTGTGCATGCAACCATAGACTAGAGCAATTTTTTTCATTGTCTCTCTGGGTTAACAGTGCTTTTTGCACATTTGGTCACATCAACAATTTTTGTTGCACACCCCATTTTACAGCCCCACACTTTCCAATTTTGCACTGAGCCCCACCTCTTTCTCCCAAAACAAATCCCAGACTGTGAGCATTGTTTTAGTTCCCAGAAATATATATTTATTTATTTTAGACACAGTTTGGCAAAAGCTATCATTTGCTGCAGGGTACTGTGCATGCCATGACTTGCCCCACCCACTACTTCACCCTATGCTCTGCCCACATTATCAAGAATTAAAGTTTTCAAAGGTTCCCAGGTCTGTAGATAGCCTGCTCTCTAATGCTTACATTCTTACCAAATTGTATTTTTTGAGCCAGCAACAGTAAATTAGACTGATAATACTGATGAGTGGCTTTTGTACCCTGAGAAGCCAGAAATTGTTGTACTATGTCAAAATGTCATATAGACAAGTGACAGTTTCTTGATTCAGCTTTCAGCCACACGTGGCGATCTCATGATTTTTAACCCCACCAACATGCCAGTCTTTGAAATAAATATTAAATAGGGTGGTTAAAAAAGCCTGCTTTAAGTAGAATTTTCGCAACGGGTACTAGGTATTTGCTAGAGAGCTGTGACATGAGAGGGAGCAATAAAGAGTTTACATACATAAGTCTCTATGCACAGGTACTGTTAGATGGAATAGCAAATAGAAATGTAATTGGTTGCTTTAAGCTTTTGAAACATTTGTTTTTTGCAGCAAGTATTAGTTTATGCTAAAAGAAAATCTACTTGTTTTAGAAATACCTTGTTATAAGTCTCAAGAACAAAATATTTTTTTATCAAACAACTTCCTGCTTCAGTATGTTTCGTAGATCAACTAGCCATTAGAAATCAAGCAAATTCTTCCAGAAGTAAATCATATTGGTCACTTAACGCCTTAATTATGTATGTCTGCTGTCACCTGTGGGGAATTAGTTTTATAAAGTCCAATAAACATGCTACTGTGGTCAGTCAAAACATGACTGCACACACCGTTGCCTATTATTAACTGTTTACTGGGTAATTTTGTAGTTCTCAACCACTATTGATTTTAGGTTACAAATAGGTATTATAAAAAGCTAAGAAATGTAAAAGTGTTATTGAATCTGTTTTATTAAAGCTGCATATGTGCTGTGTTGTAAAATGCATGCTTTGTATTCCCTTTTGTTTCTACACATCATAACTCAACTCTGTGTGTTATTTTACCTTCTGGTTATCTGTAATGTTGTTTTCCCAAGACTTGACATTTTCACAATGGTAGAAGTTGCAAAACTTCCTCAATAACAATTCCTTTAGAATGTAATCAGGAAAAATGTCATCAGGATGTGTTTTAAAAGTTTCTCAATCTGTAGCTTGGAAGAAAGCATACTTATTATGTAATACAATTCTCTTTCCTATGAAAGCAGAGAGCAAAATGAGAGTACTTTAATGTCACCTTCACTCGGGATATATTTATGGTGTAGCCTATTAACTTGTCTTGCAGTATGTGCTATTTTATATTACAAACATAATCTTCTAAAAGGTCAAGGTCATATGTTGATGGGGTGACAGTACCAATTTGGTTAAAAGTAAATTCATCTTTTGGCAGTTCTGTGTACAGCATATTTGTGTTATGATATCTCAGATGACCGCTGTTGTTTTTCCAGCTCAAGAACTTGAAAGAGGTTAAATACAAATATATGAAATTCTGGATATGCAGGGAGAACTACAGGTTTCAGGCTCATACATGTATTCTTACCCACACTACATTTCTTTGATACCCCCAAATTAGCCATCTACACTACCCGGCAAAGCTTTAACTAGGAACATGGTAGACATTGCATGAGAAGTGTAGTTAAAAAACAAAAAACTGGCAGAAACATTTCCAGTAAATATAATTCTCCTTCCCTTGGAATTAAAATGAGTTGGACCTGTCAAGGGGAAATAAGGAAACATCCACTGCTGACATTGTTTTAAAGGCGCAAGCTTCGCAGTTATCATGCTCATCATTGCCTTCATATCTAGTGACACTCTGACAAATATGCAACCAGTAAAGCTTAAAACACATGATCTGCAAACATGAACATTTAACAGTGTGCCATCTCGGGAGGTCCGATCGAATGTCTTTGAGCAGTGGAGGGAAGTTGAGGCGGAAGGTGTGGGAAAGGTCCGCCAGGATATTAGTGCCTAGGTATCTCAGTGACTCTGTAGTCCACAGAAAGGGGAAGGCAGCCCGCAGGCCCAGTAGGAGGAAGCCAGGGATGGATACATTGAGGGCTGTGGATTTCTGAAAATTAATGAGGAATAATGACAGCACCCCATACTTCTCAAATTCCTGCATAAGGTTCGGTAGGGATATAGTAGGGTTCGTGAGGAAGAACAACAGGTCGTCGGCGAAAGCCGCTACTTTGTGCCTACCCCCTCCCCCCAGGTCCACCCCCTCACTATTACTGTTGGTTCTGACTCTGTGGAGGAAGGGCTCCAGGGTGAGAATGAAGATTAACGGTGACAGCGGGCAGCCTTGCCGCGTGCCATTGCAAAGGTTCCGGACAGCGTTCCATTGATCCGGACCTGAGCTGCCGGTTTGGAGTATATCGCCATTATCCATGTCATCATCACCTCACCCAGGCCCAACGCCCGGAGCGTCAGTTCCATAAACTGCCAATCCACGCGTTCAAAAGCCTTCTCCACGTCGGTGGACAGAAGCAGAAGGGGGTGCTCCCGGGTGGAGGATTCATGGATGACATCCAACACCTGTGTAACATTATCCTGTGCTTCCCTCTAGATGGCATGAAGCTGACCTGGTCAAGATGAATAATATCTTGTAGATAGGGGATTAAGCGGGATATCAGTATTTTCGTGAAAAGTTTCAGGTCTGAGTTGAGCAGTGAGATGGGCCTATAATTAGCGCAGAGAAGAGGGTCCTTCTCTGGTTTTGGAATGACGGTGACACGTGCTCGCAGAGAGTCCATGGGAAACGGCACGCCCCTGCCAACTGCATTGTAGCCTTTCATGAAATAGGGGGATAGGGTCTCCAAGAACGTCTTGTAATAGGGTAGAGAAAGGCCATCGGGTCCCGGCGCTTTTCCCGTGTTAGTCCTGCGTAGGGCAGCAATTAGTTCCTCCCCGGTAATAGGTGTCTCCAAGGAGCGCACCGCCTCCTCCGGTATAGCCGGCATCTCCGATTCGGCTAAGTACCCCACAATATTACTTCTAAGGTTCAGTGCTTCCTGATGTGCGGTTTGGCTGTGGAGATTATATAGGGAAGAGTAATATTCCGCAAATGCCCCTGCTATTTCTGCTGTATTACACATCTTCCTACCGGATGGGGACAATGTCTCCGCTATGTAGGATTGGGCTTGCTGCGTACGTAACACCCTGGCTAATGGTCTGCCACATTTGTTGCCCAATTCATAGAAAACCCGTTTACACCTAGTTACCTAAGCAAACGGACAATAATTGTTCCCGGAGACCCGTTAGTTCCCCAAGGACTGGCCTGGCCAGTGACTGTTTATGGACCGATTCCAAGCGGCTATGTCCGCCAACAGCTCTTCCACCTTGGCTGATCTCTGTTTTTTGAGTCTTGCACCCATTTTAATAAAGGAACCCCTGATGTATACCTTATGGGCCTCCCAGAGGATCATGGGATCACACCCTTCGGTGTCATTACAAGCAAAGTAAGTGGCCAAGTCAGCTTTAATCTCCGCCACCAGGCTGGGGTTGTGCAAGATAGAATCATTCAGGCACCAATTCCATGACCCCCGCTCCTGTGGCTTCAGGTCGAGGGTCAAGGATATCGGGGCATGATCCGAAAGTGCAATGACTCCAACGGACGCCCCTGCACTGCTGGCAGATCCCATGTCCCACCAATAAGAAGTCTATCCGGGAATACGTACCATGTGGGTTGGAGTAGAACGTTTTTTCTATACTTTTTAAAAGCATGTAAAACTGTATTGTTGGGCTCAGCCGACAATAGTGTAAACTGCCTAAGTGCACTTGTCACTATGTTGGTCTGCACACATGCTCATGTCTTCTATTAACAGATTCCTGATGATATGGGATCTGTTCGAAGCATTAAACTCTAACTGTACTACATATATTCCAGGGGCATCAAAACAAAAGGTGTGCAAAGTCATACAGTTAATTATCTATAGAAAGCAGCTTGCTGCTGAGTCAGACATATAACTCTCAGCACATCTCATGTTTCCTGCTGACTGAAGAGCTTGAGCTCTGACTCAACAGTTGGGGTACCAGACCTCAGCAGAGACACCACTGTTTCCACACAGAGAGCAATCGTCTTTCTCTGCAGAATGCTGGCAGAAAACAGCCTTTTATTTGAGTGTGTCTGGTTTCTAAAAAAAAAACGTATATACGGGTATACATACATCTTACTCATTCACAAGGGGGGGGGCACATCTGGGTGCCCCTTTATTAAAGGGGTAACTCCAATGTGAATAAGCCCCCGGCTCAAACCTCCACAACCAACGCCCCATGTATTGTGTGGAAGAGGCCCTTGTCTCCATCTGCATGGGGACATGGTGCTTTTCCAGGGGCGACCCTGGAAACGCACCCTCCCAGTGCCGAGGGGATGTGGCCTGGTATGCCAGGAAGGGGGAGTGCTGGCTCGCCACCCCCCCCTTTCCTGCCCTGCCAAGCCTGTGCACGGATCAAGGGTCTGGTTGGGAATTTTAGGGGGGACCCCATGTCTTTTTCTTCCCATTTTTGGGGGAAACTTTTTTTACTTTTAACATGGGGTCTCTCTATTTATAATGGCTTAAAGAATGATCAACAGAAGAGATATATAAGCCAATGTTGCCATGGAGAAAAAAAAAAAGCAAGACATATTATGCACAAGATTAGACTATGTAGAACGTGGTACCAGAGGGGAGGGCATGTGGTTAGAGGCAACCCAGGGACCCCATATTATATCGTACAGCTGTGGTTTAGTATGTAGATCAACAGTAAATTTATACAAGGGTAGATTTGAGTTTATCAGATTTTTCCAGGTATCCGAGGAGGGGAATGAGGGTCCATTTTGTTGTTAGAAAGATCAATTATTTCATGTAGAATAGATTGTGTAACAATGTTTTGCCATGTGTAGGAAGGTATCATTTCTCCTATTATAGTAAGATTGTTTATGTTGGGGAGACCAGGGGATATGGCTTACCTTATCACACAGCCCCAGAAATAGACTACAGACTCATGTGTGCGTTCAGGGGTGGGATGGATGTAGATGGAGAGACCCTCCGCACTCCTCACAGCAGTCCCGGCCAGATATGAAAAAAGTGGTGCTTGCAGTGATGAGATACCACGGATGGCGCCGTGCAAACACAGGAAAGTCAGGAAATCACCAGCACTCAGTAGTAAAGATAAATATGTCCCTTTTATTGGACAGAAAGCGTCACAGACATCCAAATAAACCGACGTTTCGGGACCGCAAGGCATCTTTCTGCCTTGAGGAAGGGACCCTGCGCGGTCCCGAAACGTCGGTTTATTTGGATGTCTGTGACGCTTTCTGTCCAATAAAAGGGACATATTTATCTTTATTACTGAGTGCTGGTGATTTCCTGACTTTCCAGGGGTGGGATGGGGTGTGGTGGTGCATTGAAGTGCGTTCCAGCGTGGTCAGCCGGCTCCCTGCGTTCAGGGGTGGGATGGGGCATGGTGGTGCATTGAAGTCAATGGCACTGCAGCCACACACCCCGCCCACAGTGCGATGGCACATCCGTGCCTGCGTTCAGTCCAGTGTGATCAGCAAAAATGCAGCACCGCCACGCCCCCTCCCACCCCTGAATGCAGTGAGCCGGCTGACCACTCTGGAACGCACTGTTTGTGGTGTGAACTGGCCTGGAGGCAGTATCTATATCTGTCTCTGAAATTTTTTTATTTTCTACAAACATGAAAAAAACAAGGAAAAATAGTGCCAGTACTCTATATATTTTCCAGCAGTTGTTCAGGCTGAGCACCCGAGCATTTCCAGTGGTTATGCAGGAGAGAAACGTACTGGATATACCAGCTTAACACTTTAGTTCCCAATGGACTGAATGCGGAGTTGGAGATTCTCACCCTCATCTGATCCAACCACACTACCCACTTTGCATCCCCATACCCCAGTCTCCATTAACATAGAGCACCTAATGCCACCAATTAGTAGGTGGTCGGTTCCCTCAGCCCTCAAAGACAGAGTCAAATCCTTTTTAATCCTTAATCCTTTTTAAATTCCCTTAAATTAATCCTTTTTAAATTCCCTTCAAATCCGCTTTTATCCTTTTTAATAAAACACAAAACATAATACCAATAAAATGGAACTTTATTAAATTTTAATTAACTTATCTCCCATTTCTTTCTAGCTAGCCCAATGCCCATCCCACCCATACTCATGTACTAATCTTTGCAGTCCCCCCCAGAAATCCAAAACGCCAGATAGTTTTTATTCCAAACACAAATATTCATACACGGCATTATGCCTTTCACACTGTCCGTTCCCTTTCACATTGTTCGTTCCGATGTACCAATCATTGCCAGTTTCCCCCATAAGCCACAACGCCAGATAGTTCACATTCCAAATACTCATACACAGCATTTTGCCTTCCACACTGTCCGTCCCCTTAGCCCCGCCCACCTATCGTTCTAACCAAAACCCGGCTGATGCCCGCCGAACAAATCCCAGTTAACCCACATATATGGCCACACATGAACACCCCTTATCACCCATCAATATCCCCCTCACTATCCACACACGCTAAACAGTGTTTTATTTCAGCTCGAGCCAGCAGAACATAGCGGCACAGCTGCCGGCTGCAGCACACTTCACCCACAAAACTCCGCCCACTTTTTCTTATTAAACCCGGCGAATCTCCCGTCAATGTTACTCACCTTCTATCTCCAAGCTTGAAAAAGAGGATTTCCTCTCCTCGAAATGCGTTGCTCACTGGACACGGCCCTGTGCACTCCCCTTCCTAACCGACTGCCACTTCCACTCCAACACATCCAGAAGAAATACTAAATGAAGACCAGAGGCAGCTTCCACACTAGCACTTTGGTACACAGAACATCCAATCTGCCCTCTACCTTAGTCCTTGACCCCCGAGCTCACTACCACAACCTATGACACCATTCCCAGCCGCCACGAACAACCCCTAAAGAAAGTCCTATTTCACCTCTACTCTGCCAATTGGGGACCACTGGAAATTGAACAAAATTTATCCAACACTCCTTGCAGTTCCAGAATCCTCACTGCGCCCGGATCCCTGACACCACAAGTAAGTTCTTCAATTTAAAAAAAAAACATTTTTACATATATCCAAAAATCACATAATTTACAATTCCGGATTTGCGCTCTTAGTGTCTCATTATCAGGCTGAGTTTACACCTACTTTCATTGCATTAGGCACACGTGGACACATGTTAAATGCAATTAAATTGACACTTGTGTTTTTTGTAGTTGTTTTTTTACACACAGTGCCATGCCCTCATGTGCATTATTTTACGCATTGGATTCATGGGCAGGTATTTTTGTTTACAGCAAGTAAAGTCAAGTCAACATACATTATTTTTCCTTTCTTAGGGCTCATTCACACCTATTCCAGCACGATTACCTGCTGGAAGGCACTGGATCGCTATTCTGCTTTGCTATATAATTATTGCTGGGATTTGTGGTCCTCTATAGCTGATGGTATTCTGCATTGCTGTATAATGTATTGCTGTGATTTGTAGTCCTCTATAGCTGATGGTATTCTGCATTGCTGTATAATGTTTTGCTGAGATTTGTAGTTCTCTATAGCTGGTGGTATTATTCTTGGAAACCCATTTCATTTTATTAGGTTTGCTAGGCGTCAACTGAACAGTCCACCTATGGGCATTTGAGGGCAAGCTGTGCCAGTCAAAGACAACTACCCGACTTTGACAGCTTTGGAGGCAACAGATACTCAGTAACACTATTGTAGAAATGGGTAATCTTATTCAATATGGGTGGTAATATTATTATTATAATAAACACATTTTATATACCTAACACCTATAGAGTCTATACAGTGTATGTGTTTGTAA
>NW_017306300.1:1865784-1869181 GCF_000935625.1 Nanorana parkeri | reverse complement strand
ATATATATACACTGTATATATTGGCCCCTGTGATTAGGCGGCCGCCTTAGGCCACTTCTCGATTAGGCTTCTATGTTGGCTCTGCCCCCAGATCATGATGGAGCGGGGCTTGTCAGGGGTTATGTGATTGGGCTGCTCAGTCTAAAATTCCCAGGCCTATTTTTGGCCCAGTCCGGCCCTGGTTGGCGTACACATGTATCGACAGGGGAGGACCAGTATTCCTTCTGGAATATTGTGCCAGATCAGCTTATGGGGTGAGGATAACCATTAGTCCTTAAAGAGTGTGTGTCGCAATGGAGCATTAAGATGGGAATAAAACTCTTCTGAAGTAAAATGCATCCAATCGCTTTGATATTTACAATTTTGTTTGGTTCCATAAGAGTCACACTAATGTGCTATTCTTTCATTTAACAGACTGTGTTTACTTTGCAGTAAATGCAGTGGATTTTTTTGGGGGACACTACAGTAAAATCTGTTTTTCTAATTTTATTAACAATAAAAAAACAAGGAAATAAAAATGTGTATCCAAATTTGCTGCCACATTAATGCCCTTTCTATCCCAAAATGAAAGGGCATTAAATACAGACCAGATGTGGGATTGTTTTAAAAACACACTACATACTGCTACTTCAAAGTGTATACCCTTAGGGAGCAAAAGCAAAAGATCAAAGACTAAACCTATATGGCTTAATAAAACTGTAAAACAACATGTCAAGGACAAGAGAGCGGCATTTATAAAATATAAGACAGAGGGGACAGCTTTGGCTGCTTGTAGATCATTGGTTCGACCTCATCTGGAGTACGCGGTCCAGTTTTGGTCACCAGTATTAAGAAAAGATGTCCTCGAGCTGGAAAAAGTCCAGCGGAGGGCAACCAAACTAATTAGGGGTATGGAGGACCAGAGATACGAGACGAGGCTACTAAATTTAAACATGTTCACATTGGAGGTGAGGAGATTAAGGGGGGATATGATTTCCATGTACGAGATGTTCAATGGTGGTAGCAACATTAGCTATAAACTATTTAAAATTAACTCCAGTACAAAAACTAGAGGCCACCACCTAAAATTGGTGGAAAAAAAATTCCAGCACAAGGGGCGAAGGGGGTTCTTCACAGTTAGAGCAGTCAGGGTCTGGAACTCACTGCCACAGGCGGTGATTTCAGCAGAGTGTGGAATTGTTCAATAAACTTTTGGATGATTTCCTACGGGACAGTCATATACAGGGGTACGGGTACTCCTAAGAATGAGATCCTAATAGGTTGGACTTGATGGACTAATGTCTTTATTCAACCTCAAATACTATGTAACTATGTAACTATATATTATGTTACATTAAAAAACCTAAAAGATAAAATTGTGCAGAACAAAGACATTGCCAAAACAAAAACAATTTAGGGACTTAAAGAGTTTGTAGGGAAAAAAAGGCCCGGGGACTCGGGTGGTTAAAAAAATCCATTACATATGTATTCGTGAATACAGATCTGCAATAATGTTTTTATTTCAAATCTGCCTAGAGTTTACCTTTAAAACCAGTAGAGCATAATAGCATGCAACTAACACTTTTAGAAGGAGATTTTAATATTGGAAGTGCATATGTTTTATTTAAGCACATTTTTTCTTGAAAGAAGAAAACATGTCTTAACCCTTGCAGTGGGGCTACTAAGTGCTCATTTTCTTCTAGGTGCTAAAATAACAAAGCTACACTCTCCCAATCCTCGCAGATAGATGGTGGTTAGAGTGCTCCCTCCAGGATGTCTCCTTCCCTGCTCCAGCGATGGAATTTCCCTCAGCATCCCCATGTCCTATACACAGTGTATTGGACGTGGTACTCATGGCACCTTCTACTGTTGGAGCGGAGAGGGAGACAGTCTGCAGGGATCGGTCTAACAGCCAGTCAGCCACATGGATTGGGTGATGTATAACTCTTTTCACACCTAGATGAAAATGAGCACTTAACCCTTGCAGTGCGGGGATATCCCAGTACAAGGGTTGAGAAACTTGTTGCTCAAAGTTCTTCTTTAAATGCAAGAGAAAACTCAATGCTTTCCACAGACACTATCAGGGCTATTCACAAAATGGTGAAGAGTGTGGAGAAGGCAGGAGAAGTGAACAATCTAGGACAACATAGCTGAACTGGAAAGTGAGCTGAATTGGAGAATTTTTCCAAATCAGCTATGTTGTCCTAGATTATTCACTTCACCTGCCTTCTCCAAACTTTTCACCCTTTTGTGAATTTCCCTGTATGTTTTATGGATTTAATTAACTGCTTTCAATTTTTAAAGACAGTCCATACATTTGTAACGTTGGCAATGCTATCTCTCTCACTGTTGGATGTATCTTTCTGATAATTATGATTGCTTTTTTGACATAGTTCCAAGCAATTTCATGTGGAGGGTCTTAAACTGATGTTTTCATTTTGGCAATCATGTTATATTAGTTTTGTTGTCGCAATTTTGTTTTTACAAGGGTAGCTCTATAATAAAATAAATATATTTAACCATAAACAATTTTATTTAATTTTTTTAGCTAGACTTAAACTTTAAGCAGAATAATGGAATAAAGGAAATTGCAGATTTTTATGGAACCACCTGCATAAGTAACATGTCAGAGCATCCAATAATATTGATTACAATGTTTCAGAAAAATTAATATTAATAGAAAGTGTCAGCAAATTTGAATAATTACAGTCCGGATTATGTGTAGATGCTGAATGTTTGTTGTTTAACCACTTGCTGTCCGGAGCATTTTCTTACAATTTGCGCACACATGATAAAATATACATTTTTGGCTAGAAAACAGCTTCAAACCCCCAAACAATGATATATGATCTGAAAGCAGAGGCCCTGTAGGAAAAAAAAAGGCTAGTTGCAATTTTTAATGTCACACGGTTTTTGTGCAAATGTTTAACAAACCAGTATTTTTAGGAAAAATTAAACTAAATTAAAATTGAGTGCACAGAATCATAATATAATACCTAATTATTTTTGTAAAATATGAAAGATTGGGACACGCCGGGTAAATAGACAGCAAACATGTCATGCCTTAAAATTGTGTTCGCCCGTGAAGCCACAAAAAACGCCAATACCCAAAATTTCCCATAGTGAAAACTTTAAACGCTTTTACCACTCATCAGTTTAGTGCTAACAGTGATTAATAGCCCTAGAATTGTTGCTCTCAGTCTGGCATTCACGGCTATATGTAATGTGTAGCACAATTGTCGTTTTCGCACGCAGGCGCACTGACGCATGTTTGCGTGTGTATGTGCGTGTACGTGGGGGTCTGGGGACTTAAAACATTTTTTTGCATTTTTTATTTCTCTTATATGTTACTTACATTTTTTAAATTTGTAAACACTTTTTTTACACTAACCTTATTGCTATCACAAAGGGGCTAACA
>NW_017306300.1:1811825-1865737 GCF_000935625.1 Nanorana parkeri | reverse complement strand
GGATCAATTGTACATTAACAGCCATCGCTGGCTTTTAAAAAAAACACCAAGAGCACGGCTGCTGCAGCAGCCATGTTCTTGTTTTAACCACTTCTGCGGCTGAGGTATTGTGGCCCAGAAGTGGTTAATGTGTGAAGTGCAGAAGGTTGGTATCAGGGCAACAATTTATAGTGGTTAGAAAACCTATCCTGGTTGCTATAGTTCCCTGACAACAAGCCAGTAACAGTTATTATTATTATTACATAGTATTTATATAGTGCCAACAGTTTGCACAGCGCTTTACAATATAAGGAAGACATTACAAGCACAATACAATTCAAGACAAGATGGTAAGGAGGGTCCTGTCCCAGAGGGCTTACAATCTAAAAGAGGAGGGGGAAATGATACATGAGGATGTAGCTGTGTGGGGATGAATTTTTTGAGAATGTTTGAGTTCTGCTCTGTACTCTGCCAGCTACCCTCTCCATGGAAGCTTCAAGCTTGGCTGAGCCAGCCTTAAATAATTGAGCATCCTTCAGTACTGTTAAGGAAGCATGCCCAGAGGGTGGTAAAATGAAGCCCTCACCATTTGGCTGCCCTCTGATGTCTGTGGGCAGCTTAAAGAAGTCCAGGATTTTTTTTAAATTAACCTATGCAGTAGGGGTACCGACACACTGAAGGGGTTAAGTGCTCATTTTGGTCTAGGGATGAAAATAAAGAAAACATACTTGATTCTCTGTCCTACCTGGCCTGCTAGACCAATCCTGGAAGACTCTTCTCCCTTTGGCTCTGGCAGTCTAAAGGCCTGTGTCATCATCACATCTACTACAAGTCCATTACATGTGAGGGGACTGAGGGACATACCAAAGCCGGAATGGAGGGAAGAGAAGTGAGTGGTCACTGCTGTAGGACCGAGGATCAGGTAAGTGCATCTTCTTTATTTTTGTCCCTAGACCTAAACAAGAACTTAACCCTTGCAGTGCGGGGGTAGCCCCACTGCGAGGGTTGATTTGAAAAAAGTGGAATTCTTCTTAAATGTTATTACCTGCTCATGATGTTATAATATGGTATATGCTTATTTCAGTTGAAGTCAGTTGAAGTCTCATAAGAACTGCACTTGTCTGTTCTTCTGCAGTAAGATTTCTTTCTAATTTCCACATGCAATTAGATTGCTCTATACATTAGTCCCTTGTTACGACTCCATTACCAACACCTGTAAGCTGAAGCTTCTTTTGACTAAAGGTGGCCATACACTTTGCAACCATCGCAATACCTTAGTCTTTTGTCTAAGGAGCTGCATTTGTCTCCCGATTTGTCCCGGAATTTGTCCCGGCATTCGTCTCACGAGCATCATTCAAACCAGCCGAAAATCGTAAGATTCACACGTCTTCATTCACACTGCACGATTCTCGTACGATCGCGGGATTTCCCGCGATTCTCATATGAGAATCGTGGAGTGTATGGGCACCTTAATATAACATAGAAGTTACTCAGCATTTAACCTGTATCTGCCTCTTGTGCTCTCTCAATGTTATTATTTTTGGGACCCCGAAGAAGTTAAATAGATTAAATGTTTTGCCAGGTATGGTGGTGCCTAGAAATGCTGTATGACATTATTGTTTTATCAATCAACTTTTTTATGTGATGAGAAATATGTGTATGATCCTTTCCTAACATCACCACTTTGGAGAAAATACTACCCAGAGGCATTGGCGGAATATTAAACATAAGTGGAAATCGGTGGATCCAAGTAATACACTTAAGGGGAAGTGACAAGAGGAGCAGTGGTATGAAGTAGAGGACTGGAGGTTGTGTTAAGCAATATATACTTCTATCAGGTCAAAGGATGCTGATGAGTGCTTTAGCTTACTGGTTGTGCTGGAGCAACGTGGCTAATGTATAGCTCAACCTCATTAAATTAATTGAATGAATATTAAAATGTATACTGCACCTGTCACAAAGGGACTGATTCACTGAAGACAAATAGGCTGTTCACTGTGCAAGGAAATTTTCCTTTAGCTTAGTGAATGGCATCATCCAATCATGTGCAAGCAAACATACATTTTTTACATTTTCTTCACACATGATTGGGTATTCTCTACAAAGTGAATTTTCACCACTGTCACTGAGCTAAGAGAAAATTCCCTTGCAAAGCGAAACTTCCATTGCAAAGTGAACAGCTATTTGTTTTAAAGTGACAGTAAACTCACCAAACCTTACAAATGCATTCAAGTACCCTATCAACACAAATGTCACTAATTTGTGCATCGTTTAGCTGTAGATCCCCAAATCATCTCTGAATTGGTGCTGATACTGTCCTTTCTTCTGGAGTGTGGCTACTTTTGTTCCCCATGTTCCCTGTGTGTGTTGTGAAGTTGCCACCGGACACAAATAAGATACATTTTTATAAAGAGTGTACTGAAATGACTCCTGAGTTAGTGTTATTTTAAGTAAATTAACCCCAAAGTTTAGAAAAAATCCACCACAAATAAAACAAAAATGCACCCTCATGCTAAAGCATATACAAATTGATACTGAGCAAATGTATACAGTTCTAGAAACAGCATACAGATTTTGTCTATGTTATTCCACTTGTGTTGGCAAAATTATTTCTTAGAGTGATGATTTATTTTCTGCCATTGGGGAATAGTCATATACTACAATATTGAATATAATAAGCAAAGACAACTGTGACAACTTTAACTGGCAGGCTTGTGAGTTTGTAGATGTGATAACTTAATAAAAAAGCAGGGCTGTTATAATAAAGGGCTTTTAACAGAGCAGTCTCTTTCAGTAATGTCAAAACAGTCAGTTGCCATTGATGGCAAAACAGATTGTTTCCTGCTGCATGTTTGTATTGCCAACATTGGGTTATTTCATCTCTTCTTCTAATTTTTAATATTGAAACGGTCCCCCTATTGTGTAAATTATTGATAAGTCAGTTTTATGTTGCCAGAAAATGTCACTTTGTTAGGAAGCAAAGCTTGGAAATGTCAGGAAATCATTAAGATGCAAATTTACAGGTAATTCATTTTTATTTGGTGTTATTAAAAGAGAAATGAGAAGAACTGGATTGGCGCATGTTGACAATGCAGTTTAAGACATTAACAAGGTATACAATTTGAGGTAATGCAAGATTGACAGTAAATAATGTTTAAGCCAATTGTTGCTTTTGATAATTAACTGGTCAGAGTTGAATTCCAGTCTAGGTGTATAACTATACAAACTATGTTATTGTAATTGATTACTTTTCTTTATTTACATGGCATAGAAAATGTCTTGGCCGTCTAAAGTCTGTATCTCATTCTTGGACATATCAGTTACATTGGAAGCCTGCTACCTACAAGTGTATTTATGGACTGTGCAAGGCAATTTAAACTCCTCTAAGAACCCCCCCCTCCCCACTCACGGGGAGAACATGCAAGGTTTCTGCAGATAATTTCCTTTGTGTTATATTGTGTATGTGTTTTTAAACCCAAGACCCATAAATCCCAAGTCCAACTTCAATTAATACAATTAAAACCAATTTCCCTATCATCTGTTAAAGCAAAACCTTCTTGCTTCTTTAACCTATCTCTGCCACTGTTCCCAACCGACAGCTCAGGTATGGCCTCAGCTTAGGCACTGTCCCCTGTAGCACTGCTCCTTCTCCAGGTAAATTACATCATGCATCAGAATCTGCAGATGAGCCTTAAAGGCTGGAGTAATAAGAACCTTTAATGACCTCTGAAAACACATAGGCTGCCTATGACACATATAACTATCAAAACCTGTACTAGAGATAAGTAAACCTATTTGTTTAAAATCATATTCAGTTCAGTTGGCACATATTTATTTGCTCATAAATATCCACCAATGGGTTATGACATTTGCAAGGTGAAATTATATTTATTTAAATGGCTGTTTAATTAGAACAATGTTTTATTTCCTGCCTTGTGCCTTAAAGAATAACTCAACTCTGTAAAACAATTGTCAGTATATTGCATAATATAAGAAACTGTGCACTTGATAATAATAATTATGAATAATAATGTATTATTATTAATAATAATAATAATAATACATTATATACACTGATATATACATATGCACTGATGGTCACTAATCACCTCCTTGTTTGAGATAGTAAATCTCAAATTAAATACGTTTTGTAAATGTGGGAGGGTTCAATGCTTGGTCAAACTGCATTGTGTGTATGGATATTTTCTTTTTAAGTTAACCTGTAATTAAAACTTATGTTCTAAGATAAAACTATATGTTAAAATATTATAGCCTTTCCTCTTTCCCTCTTTCTGGTCATTACTTGTGCCGCTTAAATATTTGACAAATAATTTTATATGCACTCTTGGACGTCCTGCAAGTTCAGAGCAAACTATGCTTACTTACCCATGCTTACTTGGCTGCCTACATTCCTATAATCATTTGCGTCCCTTGTGTGAGGAAGAACATTATGGCTTGGCTCTCTACTGAAGTGATAGAACACTGCCGTTGCACAGTCTCCTGGGTACCTCATTAAACATGGCAACATCAATGATCCAAATACTAGGGTACATAACAAGAGACCTGATATGCCAGCTCCCATAGGGAAATGTAAAAAAAATCTCTGTATCAGAGGTACATTTATGGCTTTAAATATCATTTTAAATAGAAGTAGTAAGTTTTAAAACATCTGTATGTTTTGTGCAGTGTGGTATATGGGCACACCAGATTCTCTTTAAGTGACTTTCTAAAGACATCAGTATGAGAATGTAGAAAATTCTTTTTCTTTGAATACATTTTGACACATAATAAAATACTGCAAGCATGGATATATTGTTTAAAAACAGCCCAGTGCAAAGCTACAGTCGTTTTACATGAAATGTCATTGGAAATTAGTTGTGGATCTTTAAAATGGTTGACATTTAGTAGAAATGTTTACACAATGGAGCCTTATCAGCATTTTGCTTTAAGCATATTTCTTATTTCATAGCCCTACTTTACCTAAAATAAATTCAGCTTCATGACTATTCTTCTAGAGCAGACTCTTCACTGAATGATTCCTGTAAAGAATGCTTGGATGTTATTGTGTAGTTAATACAAGTTTTATATGATACACTTTGAAATCAGTAATCTTTTCAGCTGTGCATAGATGACTAGATAAACTCCAGTAGTGGTTAACTTTGATAAAGTTGTTTATTCTATTTTTTATCCAGTAAATCTATCTTGAGAAGCATTATTAAAACTATTTTATTTAAAAAAATATTTAAAGCATGTACAATGTGTATGTTGAAGAATATATACAAAATGCCTAGCAAGCAAACAAAATTTGCAAATTGATATGCATCTCAGCTTTTATTAAACATTTGAGGAACAAAAACAGGTAATTATAAAAGCTAAAAATAATGAGATCAGTTTGTTATTGTGGGATGAAGATATAGGAATCTTAAATGACTTGTCCAGCTGGAACTTTAAATTTGGTTTCAGAGAGATTCCATGGATGGGAATATTTGGCTTTTTTTTAATGCCGATGACAAGATATCTGACCCCTTCATGCAGGTCCACCTCCATCTGTTGCAAATCTCCTTTTTTGGGGGGGGATTTTCAATTGTATGCTTTAGAGAATCGAACAGGAATAATTAGACTGCATGGTGGGGGAGAAGAGAGAATAGAGAATTCAAGTGGAGTATTCAATTTTTTCTTAAATGGGTAATTCTGTTTACTGCAATCTACTCAATAATTGATATTTTTGGGTGGACTGATTCTGAATTGTAATAACAATTTTGTAATGTTTCCTGTTTATTATAAATTTTATATTTAGAGGAACTTTAGTTTTATTAACAACAGATCTTCTATATAAGGTACTTTGTTAGCAAAATATTAAGGTATTGAATGTACCTTGCATTTTTTCTGGTGTATTGGCACTTTAATAAGCACATTTTTTAACTGTTATTTTTAGTTCACCCAATTTTTAAAACTAGAAGAATAAATGTGAATTAACCATTATATTAAGCATATTTATGGGAATTTTTTTTAGAATGTCTGTCTTATATTCAGGCTAATATTTCTGCATGTATTTTACAGAGCTGTTGTGTTAACATACTTTAGGCGATCATCGAGGATTATTGACAATACATTGATTGCTAAAGAAAATGTCATGTCAAATAATTATTTAGCAAATAAGGGGATATGTTTATAGAAAGCGAGCTACTGCCTCTGCCCTTCTTCACTCAAAAGCAAAATCTCTTCTATTTCTAGCAACAGCAGAACATTGTTGATGATTAGTTCACACTTCTAATACAACTAGGAGATGCTTTCATCTGCATCAGAGGAGTTAAACTCCATAACACCGTGACTTAAAGTTGCTCCTAGGCAGCTTGAGCATCAGAGCTTGTCAAACCTCCTATGCAACCCTTTGATTTTTCAGGGGACCTCAGAAAAGCTTCAAGGCTAAACACAAACAAGCTGCTTCTCTTTGAACACTGGTTGTACATTTTGTTTCAGTCCATCTTTTCAAATATATATGTTATATGTTGTTAGATATATTATAATCAGGGTGAACCTTTAGTTTATCATGTAATTTGTAAAGTGTAGTAACAAATTACAATTCCTTTCTCAAAGCATGAGCATCCAGCATGATTAAACAATGTTTTGATGAAGATGTTGATAATAAAGAAGAAGGTTATTTCAGCTAGTTGTGAACTGAGATTGCAAAGCCTTTGTATATTGTGATATTTTTCAAGCAGTGTTTCCATTGGTCACCTCACTTAAAATATTGACTAGTGTATGACACCCTTAGAAACTGAGTTGTATGGATAGGAAACACAGTCTGCTGTCCAGCCATCAGCAAAGATGGCTTCTTGGAGAGGAGCTACAATGTCACACTATTAACCAGTTGACATCCGCGCTGTTAAACCCTCTTACCATCCAGGCCATTTTTCAGTATTCAGCGCTGCGGTACTTTGACTGACATTTATTCCGTCATGCAACGCTGCACTGAAATTAATTTTATACCATTTTTAGGGACAGATAGAGCTTTCTTTAGTTGGTATTTATTTACCACTGGGGTTTTTATTTTTTACTATATTAAGGATCAATTACAGACATTTTACACACAAAAACTGTTTCCCCTATATTAAATGATAAAACATTTATTATTACCCAATTTTTTGGTAAGATATAAAAGACGGGGTCACTTCGGGTAAAAAGACACCAAACATGTCAAGCCCCTATATAATAGCAAATGCACACTGACAGGTCCTCTTTATGGAGACATTACGGGTCTCTAGGACCCCTAATGTCACATGTGGACCCCAAAAGAAGCTGATGAAGCAGAGATCTGCTTCATCAGCTTCTTTTCTCTGGCTATAGCAGCCAGATGACTGACAGGTGAATGCGGAAGTGATGTAATACACATCACTTCTGCATTCACCGCCCGGAGGGAGGTCAGCAAAGAGCTGACCTCCCTTCCTCTTCCTCCTGACGCCCTCCCAAGCTGGTCCCGGGGCCGCAGATGGGGCAGCGGATCCCGGGATAGAAGGTGGGGTGTCAGGAGGGGGGGACCGAAAAAGCGGCGGCGGTAGCGACGGACGGACGGGCGAAAAAATGAGCACATATAGACGATCGCCGCAAGCTAAAAAATGAGCTATAGAGCCGCCGATTGTCTATATGTGAAACACCCGGTAGCAGGTGTTTGCATTGCACGGGTCTTTTCTGCCCGTGCGCGCCCGCAGAAAAAAAATGCCGTCTTTTTTACAACGGGCGGACGGCAAACGGTTAAATAAAAATGGGCTTAATATCTATAAATCAGTATTAGGACCCTGTGACAGCCCTTCTATTTTTCACAGCTCCATTTGTACTGTTTTTGGAAACACATGCTCTGAATTGAAATAATACTGGTCATATCTTCTGTCTCAGAGAATGTTCAAGTAGGATGTGTTCCGGGACCATGAACAGTTCAGTGAATAAAACTACCCTGCTTTGACAAGTGACTGCTGCTCTAAAACTCAATTCCAAACTTTTGGGGGACGATGAATTTGGAAGGGATTAATGCCTTTGTTGTATTCAATGGGAAAAATATCCTTTCACTTTCTGTCCTAGTGGTGGTGATTACCGAGAAAGGAAATAACTTTGCTTCCCATTAAAATCAATAGAAAAAATGAAAATGAGTTGTATTGTGTGCAGATCTGCATTTACACACAATTATAATATCATAGTCTTTACATTCATGTATTTAGTTACTGCAAAAGCCCATAGTAAGCTAATTTACAAACTTTTGCTGTTGCTTGTTAAACAGTATTTTAAATAGTACCTTTCTACTGTATGTAACTTGAGATATTCAGTAATGCAAATAAAGGGGAACAAACATTGAGAGGAGTATTAGACCAGCTTCACCACCTGCTGTACCTAGCAGTAATGTGCGATAAAATGCAAATTTTAAGGTTATGCATGGTAATGCATGATCTACAGTGCATTGCTTTGCGGTGCCATACATTTTGAACGGCACCCCAACTCACTTTGAAAATGCACCCAAATGCACAGATGGGACATGTCCTATTTTGGTGCATTGTGGGGCACTGGCAGCCCATTTAAAATAAATGATCTGTTTTAAAATAATTCAAATTAATGCATGCAATACTGCATGTTACTATACTGTATACTATTGTATATGCAGTCTTAATTAACCCTGAATAAATGTTTAAGAATGTCTGTCTGTTATACTATGTTTTAGTTTTAGAAATGCTTCCTAAAGTAGATGATATTTTAGTAAAATTGAAAGTCTACATAAATACATTATTGTCACAATATGCAGAAACCATGTAATTATTTAAACAAATCTACATTTTATCATTAAAAAAGTTATTGAGCTTTAGTCATGTGGTTTTGCCTAGACTGAGATAATGCCATCAGTCTTCTACACACATAAGGAAGTATCTTCTTATGCTGCTCTGCTCCAGTGGTCAGACTACAACATTGTGAAATCTCAGCAAGTCACAAGATGAGAAGCTGTAGCAGAGGACTGGTCTTTGACTTTCAACACAGTCAAAAACAACACAGACACCAACACCTTCATAACAGTATCAGTTTTGAGCCAACACACCTATGCAGGATGTATAGAAGAACCTGGTTAATGCTTAAACAAACATGTCTCTATACTTTTGGAAGAAAAAACTGTTTAGGGCATTGTTAGGTGGAGTACCCACATGCAATCACATATTATCAAACATGACTGAAAAATTGCTGAAAAAGTTAATTCCACATACAAAGAAAAGATAAAAAAAGTTTTTTCCCAGACTTTTGAATACAAGTGCATTAAATGGGAAATATTTGGGTATAACAAAGTTTTCAAACCCTAGTGATGTTATAGGGAAGACATTAAACTTAAAGCAAAGATAATAAAACAATGCATTGGCTTTCGTTAATCAATACAAACACACTAAAATGTATGTACATGGATTTAGGATAACTATGAAAGTAGCAGTTGCATTGTAAACTATGTGATTCTGAAATTTGAACTATAGGAAAATATTCCTGCTATATTCTATTTTATAGTTAGTATTTTTTATTTTCCTTCTCATTACTGGCTTTTATTGACTAGTTAGGCTCATGTCTAAAATCTTTTTATACTGTGAAGTACTCAAATATTCCAGTTGAATACTGGAATTCTTGCCACCACAGAACTGCTTTGATTGATGTCCAACAGAACTGCTTTGATTGATGCCCTCCTCTTGTATTCCTTTTTTTGTTAATTGCTTCAAATAAATAGCTAGAAGTGATCCTGCTTAAGCAAATTATTGTAATGGTATTTACTGTTAAGGATCTATGTGCCATTAACATTTCACTGCTTCAACCTCATCATTATTTTTCAGTTATGGCATCCTTTAAAAGTATGCAAAATCTTGAGGCACCCCAGCTTAAAATGTAAAAAAATATGTAAGGTCCCACCAAAATCCATCTTAGACCCTTATCCAAAATAGGGGTCTGGGGTGGATTAAAGGGGGGCCCTATGCAAAAAAAGTTATAAACTTTATACTTTTGTAAAATAAGAATAACCTTTTCAAATAAGGAGTCCCCTTCACATTAAAAGACTCCTTCACATCAGGAGCCCTGGTTCTGGTACCCCACAGTGCGACGGCACCCTGGATGAAAAAAGCTATTGTCAAACCGTTATATATGCTTCATAGAGGGGGGCATAATTCAGAGACACTTGGGTTATACTGCCACCTACAGGAGGATTTGGACACTGAGAAACAAAAAACAGTAGACAGTATAACATCTCCCACTCCCAGCACACATTAGATTTTTGCTATTGTAGGAAGATGGATGGCTTTTCTCTACTAGCTATATTTTTTTCTTTTTCTCAAGATAATTTTTTTACTCCATCAGAATGACTCTACACACTGCTTGAGCTAGTCTCTTTATGCAGCTATACAGATCAGCGTATCCAGAGCAATACTTTTGTAGTCCAAACCGCGACCACACCTGAATGTGGGCTGAGCAGTCTACATCTTTTATTAGAACTATTGGGCACCATTATTATCCTTTTTTTTGTATATTTGTAGCCGAACACACATGCTTTGGCTCAGCACAGCTGAACACACAGCTGGAGAGGGGAGAACGGTCTGTCGAAGCAGACCAAATTTCCTTTAGGTTTGGTAGGTAAGGGGGACCTCAAACGCCCACAAATCATAAAAAAGTGGGGCTCCCCTTAAAATTTTAAACCAGACCCTTAACCCAAATAGTGGACTGGCAGGGCAGGAATACCAGGCCACATGACCTCGACATTGGTAGGGTGCTTTTCCAGGGGGTCCCCCCTGATGCCGATGAGGACAAGGGTCTCTTCCCTACGACCTTTGTCCGGTGGTTGTGGGGGTCTGCAGGCAGGGGGGCCCATATGCGTGCCCCCTTTCATAAAGGGGGCACCCGGATGCCACCCCCCACTTGTGAATGACTAAGGGGTAATTGTTACCCCTACTCATTCACCAAAGAGTGAATAAAATAGTAAATAAAAACACCACATAGTGAAAAAATCCTTTAATTGAACAAAAAACAAAATACATTTTTTGATAAGTCCCTAATTTGAAAAAAAGGCTCCAATGATGCAGTCTAAAAGGCCAATCAGGTTATCCAGCGATGTAATTCATCGTCAATCATGGTGCCCACCGACTTTCCCAAATAAAAAAAGTCCAGCCATCCGCCGACCTGTCCACTCACGCTGAACTGTGTACACAATTGGGCTGAGCGTGTTGTCTCTCCCCATTTGTTTCCATGCCACAACAGCTCACTATCCTCAAATGCCATGAAAACAATGTGGCCCTGTGACTCCTTGATGTACAGCTAAAAATAGCCATCCAGGGCTGCAGCAGTTAGCTGAAGAGGATTTGAAAAATTGGGAGGATTGTCCCCTGATACAGCGCTCGCACTAGGGTGAAGTTCTGTGGGTGTGAATTTAAGTGTTAGCTGTGCTGCTTCATAGAATTGCGGACCAGGGTGTCTGCCGCTTGTCAATAGGAACAGAAAAAAGGGGTACAGAAGCGCTACTACCATATACTGACTAGGTAAAACCCTGGAGGGGAATTTGTAACTAACCAAGGAGTGGATGTTGGCACGTTATCATCGGCGAGGGGTTGATGGATGGGAGTCCTTGGTTGGTGGGAGTGGTGGGTACTCCAAAATGTGTAAACGCAGATGGGGGTGTGTGGGTATGTCACTGCCGTGGGGACCTGAGGGGGGCTCGGTGTCTGTGAGAGCCTGTGTCCAGAAGATGTGTGTGGCAGGGGTATTGGGTAGGGGGAGGACTGCTGATTGCACAGTAAGAAGAGGGCTAAGTGGATGTAGGCAGAAATATGTGGGCTATAGCCCGGGTGCTGAGCTGTGTGGGGCAGCCTGAAGAAGTGTGACAGGCGGCTGAATGAGGACAGTGAGTGTGGGCCTGGAAGCCGGGTGGATTGGGGGCGGAGACTGAGTCGCTCGCTGACAAGCGGCGGGTGTCAGGGGGAAAAAGGCTGTTTGTAGTGGTTGCCTGGAGATGGACGCTGCGGCTAGGAGAGCCGGGGGGAGTGATGAGACTACACCGCTCGAGGGCATGAACAGTGAGCCTGGGACAGCGAGCAGTGTGTCTAAGGGATGGAGCCGGTGGAGGCTGAAAGGACGGAGGTATATGAAATGTGATGTGACAGAGCAAAGCGGCTATGCGTTTCGAAGAGCACGTCTTCTTTATCAAGCCAGGGAGTGAGGGGCTGAAGAGGATTTGGCTTACTTCACTTTGGTTCAGTTATTCAGTTGCCTTCAGCAGCATAGTAAATAACCCCCTTAATCTTGAGGGATAGAGGCCTCTCTAAATCAGAGATTACTATAAGGCCAAAGTTTGGCATTCCACCTCCCAAAAGGCCATTACTTGGTTTGGTTTTTGGCTTTGGCCCCTTACATGCACCATACCCTCCTTCACATCATGATGACATCATGCACCACATCACGTGATGTGGGTGTGGAGCCTCATGGCTGATATATAAGTGTTGCTAACCAGCACTGTGATCTGTTGTGATCTGTTGTGGAGAAGTGGGCTCTGCCTCCCCACACATGCACACATAGATCCGAGGGCCATAGGGTAAGTGCTTAATGTCTGATGGTATACCTAGGGCATGCCAAATGGAGTGTGGAGGGGCTGACTCTGTTGGGGGCTTTTGTTGTTGATTGAACTATACACTCAAGGATCAGTTTAGTGCAGTATGGAGTAAGAAATGTAGCTATATGTTCAGTAAAGATTGGTATGGGCAGAATAATTGTGGTATATCTCTTCTTGACATGTAGTTGTCTTTTGATATAACCAATTTCAGGTGAAGAAGTGTAAGTGAGATTATATCAGGGAAGTGATTCAGTTTCACAGATATTGCTTCTTACAGGTACCTGCTATGCAAAATAAAGCATAAAGGGCAAAAGTGACACTAAGGTTACTATGGGGATATGTATTGGATGTTAATTCAGTTATACAATGCTTGTGTACCTATAAATAAACAATAATGTGCCGAGCTAAAATCAAGTGAAATAACAGATGAAAAACATATAAAACTGTATCTGTGTATAAACCGCAGAGTCACATGCTAGACTCTGGGTATCCAAAAATCATATAACAAGTGCTGCACAAAAACAATCAAGTCCATGTAACATCAAATCCAGTGTAAGCAAAAATATATATAAAGTCCTTATTCCAAAAAATGGTGACGTATAAAGGCTTTAAAAAGTAATCATTCTTAAAGGATATCCTAAAAAGCCACAACCAAGAGAATGTTCCAATCCACACCTAGTGAATACTGATGTGCAGAGGGGTGCTCATCTGAGATAACTAACTCATAAAAAAGGTCTCTAAATGCAGTTCCCTCAAGGGGAGGGACACCCCTATCACGGTAACTCTGGTTCCACTCAGGGCAGGCACTCGTAGATAAATGTAAACCCAGAAAGAGACAAGTGAAAACACATGGCGCGTACCATCCAGCGTAAGGGAATTCTATTGAATGAAAAGGTGCTCACATACAAAACATTGGTAATAGGCAAAATGGAAAATCCCAATAAGGGTGCCCGCAGAAACGAAGCAGGCGTAAGGGACCCTCCCGTCCTTCCAGCTCAGCTGGAGAAATGACGTAGGTAACTCCACCCACACGTGACTTTGTCTATGGCAAAGATTGTGGACTGTTAGCATCTCATTTAGAGAACATCTGTATTTATGCAATCTGGTCAAGCAATACTCAAATAGTTACCTAGCAAAACATCCAGGTATATTTATAATACAGCTATATTTTTATAATCAGAATATGGATTATACAGGTTGTGACTACCCCAAATAACAATTTTTATGGTATTAATATAAACATTGCAGCATATTGCCGTGGAACAAGTGAAGTGGTGCTCCTATGCTTGTGTTTCTGCACTCACCCATGAGGTCGATTTTCTCCACTGTGTTTGTATACAATTTTACAAACAAATGTAGATAAAAATACAGATGTATATATTATATGTTGTATATGTATATTTACACATACTGTATATGCACATACAGTATATTTACACATATAAATATTTTGTGGGGCATAGCTAGACAATGTTACAGTTAGGTCTAGACATTCATGTGGCCCTGTGTAACATCTAAGGTCAAATCTCAGCACTTAAGAACTTGTTCCAGAGACCTCTAGCCACCAATTTTTAAAAGACTTATGTACAGGCTGTCTCATGTGCCCCCGGAACTTTCACTCCACACAAAAACCAACCTTTGACCTTTTTTTGTATGATGTTCTCCTTTTTACACTTACTCACAGGGTTGTTTTTCTTGTCACCATCAAGGTGCTTGCCTGAACTAGAGGTGTTTTTACAATGTATTGTTGAGGCCTAGAGCTTCTTTACTTCATATGGAGTTTTCAGCCTTTCACCTCAACCAGGTAATTGTACTTCCATCCCTCTCTCTAGCGCCAGCAAAATGGAAGGAGATTTCCCTTCATTGTCCAGATGTAATTCATGCTGTACAAATCTACCTCACAGCCATTGTTTCCATTAGGAAGATAGGCTCTATTTTCATTCCAGATGGTCCCCACAAAGCAGAGCCATTTTCTCACTCCACCATTTCTCTGTGCCAAAGAGAGATTATTGTTCAAGCCTGTGGTCTTAAGGATCAGGGTCCACCTTTTTTGTCACTTTCCTGTTGAAGTTCATTAAGGAACACAGGCCCCACCTATGTGTGTTTGTGGTCTTGCCCTTAGCACTTTTTTGTTACAAAACTTGCGTATGCTGGGAGTAGGAAGGGTTATATTAGTCTGGTCATTGTTATTAGTTTGCCAGTGTCTAATCCTCCTGGCATTAGCATATGGTACATGTCTCTAAATCATGTGTCCCTCAATGAACTCCAAGAAACAGACTTAATAGTGAGTGCAAAAATCCTATGTTGCTGAGCACACTTCAGAGCTACAAACATAAACCTTTTCTACACAAAGCAAACCCTTAATTATTGTAATCTGAATATGAGTACTGGACATGATAAAATGGTTATAGATATACCTACACAGGCTATTTTTCACAAGAATAAAAGTATTTTAAAACATATGTTAGGAACATTTTAGCATTCAGTGAAAAGTGACAACTATTATTTCTAAATGTAAAAAGCCAATGAGAGCTAAAAAGCACAGTCACATGTTAAAATGGTTATAGATAGAGCTCAAGGCGGCGGACGGCAGCACTTTCTAACGGCTCCTGCAACACGGACCAGGCGTCCTTCTCCAGTGCCTTTCCACACCACAATTTTGTTTCTCCATGGGTCCAACGAGCAAGAAGAAACCTCCGGGCCCTAAACAAACACCTGGCCGGTCTGCCAAATCGGACATTGAGACTTTCTTCCACGACTCCCGCGGCCGAGGCCGAGCCGGCAACATGGCGACTCCACGTGCAGGCCCTTCCTCTCCAGCCGGTCTCCCCTCACATATCGATGACTCACCTAGCTCCTCTCGACACGTAGCGGCATCTTCCGACGATGTTGGAAGCAAAGTTCACAGCTTGGTGGAAATATTGTAACTAATTAGATCCAAATAGAGTTATAAACAAGTACCGAATGTTTTCCAGTTGATTAAGGCTGCTTAGCCCATATGGCTGAAAAGCTTACGTAGTTGGTCATTATTACCTTTAACTTTCAAATAGTGGCCTCCAAAGCGATACGCTTCAAAGTTGAGAGACAGAGGTGTGTTGGACTGGTCGAGAAATATCTCCACTTTACCGAGCTCGATCCCTTTCCTCTCAAACGCTGGTATCAAAACTTCTCTGAAACGTAGAGAGTAAGATGTGTTAGTAAAACAGAGAATGCTCAATGACTCAATTTTCATCGCTTGACATGAGGAAGAGCTAGAGTCTACCCCCCACATCTGCCTCCAATAGCGAGGAGGACCCAGATACTCCGGTATCCACAACTATTTACAAGTACAGAAAGAATAATTTTATGACCTCTGAAGGAAAACCTAAATGAAGTAAAAGAATTATGGTGACTGTCAAAAAAAAAAATAAAAAAAAAATGGATTTAGATATACCTACACAGGCTATTTTTCACAAGAATAAAAGTATTTTAAAACATATGTTAGGAACATTTTAGCATTCAGTGAAAAGTGACAACTATTATTTCTAAATGTAAAAAGCCAATGAGAGCTAAAAAGCACAGTCACATGGTTAAAAATTACAGTAATTGTGGCAACTAACAATTGCAATACAGTTTAGTCATTGATTATTGTATTAAGTCTTCAATTACATTGGTCTAAGGTACAAAACATTATATAAATAATTAAAATCTTCCAAAATATTCAAGAGCATTCCTGTTAGGTAAAATTCTGTTTGAGTAAGAGAGAGAAGCTTTTTCTTACTTTAGCCATAATAATATAGGTATTTATAGCAACACATTTTACTATAATCTCCATTTAATCAGACTGCACACAATAAGTGTCATGACATCCCTTGAAATATGAATCAGACTGACAGCACCAATCTAAACATATATAGTGAGGAAGCTTGGTAAGATGACTTGGTGATCCCAATATACACCTTTGAACTAACCTTTTGATTAGACTCTGAGCTGTTTTTCAAACACCACCTTTTCTTACTATTGTTGTGCAGTGTACAACATGAGCAAAAATAATAAATTGCCTATATTAAGTGCCCTTGAGGTCAGATTCTCTTCGCAGTATTCATAGTTTGGATGCATAAAATAGCCATTGCTACAAAAAAAGAATGGAATTTTCATATTGTCACACATTTACAAAGATAGTTTCTATGTATAAGGCCAGTCACTCAAGCATGCATCTAAAATTTACTTTTTTAAACCATAAAATAACAACTATGTTTAAAATAAAAAATATAAACAGGCACTACATATTATTATTGCATATGACATTGTTTAAACAAATGACTTACACAAGCCATGTCTTAAAGTTAACCTGCACCTTGACCATGGCACCCCCAACCAGCTGCTAATGCTTACCTTCCCTGTGCTCCTCTTCCACACCATTCAGCCCCAGGAACAAAAAGAGGATGCAATGCGTAAGCTCCAGATGGCTTTGAGCATACACAAGGCTGGGGATGTGCCCCTCACCCCCCATTCAACAGCAATCACATGATGAAGAGGAGTGAGTCACAAACTTCCCATACCCAGAAGTACTGGATATTTTCCCTTAACTCTACCAACTAAATAGGACAGTGAGGAAGCACATGAAGGGTGAGTATGTGGTGTTTGGGTGGTCTTTTCTTTTGTAATCCATTGATCATTGCCGATCTTGTATACAGCTATTAGGAAGTGTTGGATAGAAGGAAATTAGCTGGTTACCTTTGGCAAACATTCTGATTTTATTTACATAAAGACTTTGTTAAATGTTACTTCTGAACAAGAACTTAAAACAATCTGCTTGTTGATGGGTAACTATTAATTCATACACTTTAATGGCACACTAAATTATAAGAAGCACTTTGTTTTACAATGTTTTGTTTAATGCAGTTGGCAGTGACACCAGTGAAGCAGCATATAATAGCAATAATATAGGGAGAGCTTACTGTGTAAAGTCTTTATACTAAACCATAGAAGGCAAATTTTAATTTTGGAAGAGATTTCAAACAAATTGGTTGTCGTAATGTATTTAAACAGACGATTAACTTCATGTTTATAGCAAGTTTTGCTTGGAGTGTTTACACATGCTTTCTAAAATGGGCATCATAGTAATATAAATATATGGAGAATCATACATAGGGGCTTGGATAGAGGGATAAAACACTATTTAAGAAGAAAGCTATTTCATTTGGCATACAGAATTGCAAATAAGCTGCCCCAATGAAAGCAATAAAGGTGTTCTAGAGGGCCTATAGTTAAACATTCTATTAAAAAATGGAGCATCTTTCATCATCTTTAGAACCATTGGCATGATTCTAATTGTTCTAGCTATTTGAATTCTACTTTTAATACTCACTTTTTTTCAGCACCAATGTCCAGTTTTCTTTATCTTTTTCCTGTTGTTGAATGCATTTTCTACTGTAAGATAGAGCTCAGTTCTGGTAAAAAAACAGGACCAAGTTATGGGCTAAACCTAAACAATTTGTAAATGTTTAAATCTGGGTAAAAAGGTACCTTGGATTGCCCACTAGGTACAGGCAATACAGTTGTGCACCTAGAGATTTTCCAATAATTTTGTAAAATCTGAGCATGCAAAACTAATTTAATTTCCTTTTTAAGTGTTCATACTTTCTTATTCTTAAGAGGTTTTGTTTTGTTTCATAAAGGGGGCTTATAGGAATATGGGTGCCCCCTTTCATAAAGGGGGCAACCAGATGCCACCCCTCTTGTGACAGAGTAAGGGGTCGTTTTTACAACTATTCATTCACTGAATAACAGTAAAATAAGTAATAAACACACCACACCATACTACAAAGTCTTACTCGTTTTTTGGGGGCAGCATCTGGGTGCCCCTTTACTGTATGAAAGAGGGCACCAATATTCATATAAGCCCCCCTGCCTACAGACTCCCACAACCGTTAGGCTAGGGTTGTGGGGAAGAGGCCCTTGTCCTTATCAACATGAGGACAAGATGCTTTGCCATGGTGTCCCCCCTGGCAAAGCACCCTCCCCAAGTTGAGGGCATGTGGCCTGCTATGGTGCAGGAGGGGGCCGCATGATCACACCCTCTTTACTGCTCTGCCAGGCTGCTGCCCAGACCAAGGGTCTTGAAAGGTATTTTAGGGGGACCCCAATGCCAAAAAACAGAGTGGGGTCCCCCTAAAACACCTTACAAGACCTAAAATTCCTGCCAGACCTAAAGGTTTTTTTTTTCTCATTTTACATTTAACAACATAAGTTTATTCCGAATGACATTCAGAAAAAAATTTTTGGATGCATCCAAATTTTTGTTGTTCAGAAATTCGGATGCATACAAATACCCAGATATGCCGAAATACATCTGAATTACAATTCAGAATAAAAATGAACCTTACTTGCCTAGGGTTGTAGTAGATTTTTTTTGGGGAAAGTTGAGAAATGTTTAATTTTTTATTACAGCTTCTGCTATGAATTCTGTTCTCCACCTGCTAGTAGTAGTATTCCAGATTAGGTTTTAGTATACCCATAGAAATAAGACAACTGTCTAACATTATGAGTGATTTCAAGTTGATATAGATCAAGGACCATAGATATAAAAATATGTGTGTGAATATATTGGGAATTTAATGATAGCCTTGTATGTTTAGACTCAAATGCTTGCACTTCAAACATACAACTAGTGTATTTATATTTCAAGTGTATGGAGTCCAGATATATTAATTACAAATTTTAGGATGCAGGTTTCATTATTTCTTCTGGATGAGGGCTGTCCAAGAGTCAGGAGGACTCCATACTGGATACAGCCTGTGTGGCAAGTCAGCTGGATACAGCCTGTGTGGGAAAGGATGAAAGTGATAACCTGAAGTCGGTGAGACTTTGAAAAAACATTAGTTTGCTGAAAGAAAAAGCTGAAGTTGTGTTGTTATGTTGGAGAAACCCATGTGAGGGAATTCTCTCTCTCTCTCTCTCTCTCTCTCCCTCTCTCCCTCTCTCCCTCTCTCCCTCTCTCCACAGTAGATGTAGGAATTCAAGCGCCGCCCCAATTAAAATAGTCCAGATACAAATGTACTCCACTTGGGACAGAGGACAATCAAGTAGAATAGCCAATGTGATTTGGGGGTCCAAAAAACACCCCTTCAGCAGGGCATGGTGAGAGAAATCATTTACGTGGACTAGAATCTTGGTTGCTGCAAAACCAGCTACTGACAAGCCAGAAGCTTTCCCATCACAGCTCAATACAAGTTTCGAGCTGCAGAGATTTTAATCCATATACATGATTTCTCTCACTAAGGCCTGATGAAGGTCGTGTTTTTTGAGCCCCTGAATGTGTTGGCTATTCTAATTGATTTTCCTATGACCCTAATGGAATAAATTTGTATCTGGACTATTGTAATTGGTGTGGTGCTTCAGTTCCTACATTTACTATGTTGAGGTATCAGCCCACTTGGTTTATAACTCTTTATATGTAATAATATAATACAAATAAATAACTGTTTCTGAAACAGATCTTTAATGTAAACAATGTCCAGTAAAAGTGGAATAAATTAAAACCTCAGGTCAGGTTTAGCTTGAGCTTTGATTGAGAAATGTCCTCATTCTTTAATGATAACATAGACAGAATCTGTAGTGCTTTAGGGGTTGGAGGGAGAAGCAAAGCATGTAGTGAGGTATGTATTAAATATTTTCTTTGCTAGGTGCATATCTTTCCATATTTTATTTTAGCCAAAGCCATTTTAAATAAATGAAAAACATGATGCAGCCACCAGGCCTTTTTGGATCTTTAGGGTCCAGAACATACAGTAATGTTGACAGCTATTACTATATAGTGTAACACTAATTTAGCTTTTGGGTTTAACTACACTTTAAGCTTTAGTAAACCATGTAAAGAGTGGTCTTGCAAGAATAACGTTCTGTAACACATAGAACTAAGTGATAAGGATATAAGCATGTACTGAGCACTCATACACCCAAAAAGCTTATGTTGGTGCTATCTTGCCCTGTAAAAAATATCTGCAACATATATGCATTGTATGTTAACACTAAATAAAATGCATATATCATAAAAACTAACACAACTAAAATTGGTTAAGTTTTTTTCTAAGAAGCCAAAAAAGACTTTTTTTTTGTAGATTAAACAGTGGTTTTATATTTATTTTTCAGGCAAAAGTGAATCCCCTTAATGTCACCCCACCTATAAAAGCTGAAGACCAAGATCGGGATATTCAACCAATCTCTGATCAACCTGGCATCCTATTCTCTATCCTTGTTGGTGAGTAAACTAAAATTATTTAGTTCTTGTGTTTGAAAGTATGTTTTAATTTTATTATGGACCCTTACTCAAAATACAAAACTAAATGTTTAGTTCAAACTATTTTAATCATTAGAAGGTAAGTACAGTTTTAGTATTACAATAGATAATTCTATTGCTTCTGGGCTGTAAAGCAGAAAACCTTATACATGATAATTGGACATTGAAGTTGCAGATTTTATCATGAAATAAAATCAGAGATCTGGCAGCAAAAGTGTTAACCACTATGTTACAGGCTTCAAATGAAATATTGCATGCAATTTTGCAGACCAAAAATTTTATTTACCCCTTTCATTGCCCATGCACCACTTTTAACCTCCGCTCCGCAGACCATTTTTGCAATTTTTCTCTTTTTTTCCACTTCCACCATCATAATAAATTTTCTAAAAGTAGAGGACCGATAGAATAAAAAGATGGTGCTACTAATTTTATAGGTCCCCTGAAAGTTGGGCAAATGTTTAAATTATTTTTTTGTTAAAAATACACTAAAAATCATTATTAGCACATAGAGATACAACATAACTTCCAAAACGCCTACTAAATCTAAAAGCTAAATCTGCATTTGTCAAACAATGAAAACTAAAAGGTACGCAAAACTGTAAGGGCTAATTACTTTTTTAAAGCTTTCAGTATAAAATCTTAGGGGTCTAAACAGACCCCTGATATTTCACTTTTCAGACAGAGAAAGGGTGAAAGTGCTCAATCTCTTTCTCCTCTGCAGCTCCAGAACTCACTAGCACTGAACACTGTGAGTCGTTATACTGATGGTTCACTGTGTTCATTTATAACAGAACTGATAGTAAACCATGAGTCACATGTTTACTATCAGTTCAGCATTTGAATGCACATAGGAGAGATTAGTGCTGATTGCTCCTGTGTTCACTCATAACATAAACTGATAGTAAACACATGGCGTATTGTCTATTATCAGTTCAGTTATTTAAAAAAAAAAAAACCACAGGAGCAAATCAGCCTAATCACTTCTCTGTGCGTTCACTAACTGAACTGATAGTTAACATGTGACTCAGTGTTCACTATTCAGTTATGAATGAACACAGTGAATCATCAGTACTAATGTCACTGTGTTGATTCTACAATCTGATTCTTCTCCCTTCTGTACCAGCAGGCAGGGATTGGAAGGGACACATAGCCAGCAGACTGCAGCCACACAAAGATTTGTAACAGGTGAATGGCGGCTGTGCAGGGAGGGAGGATTTGACAGGTGCAGCGGTGCGGCGGTAGTTGTGAGAGGGGTTCACTTTTTTAATTAATGGCTGTGATCAGTGCACAGTAATTCAGCAGAGTCAGGGGATTCTATACTGCTATATGTTCATAGTTGCTGTTTTGATTATGAGCTTATAGCAGAAGTAAGAATGCAGCCGAAGTATGACATACTTACCTGCCCCAGCTGGAAACCATTCTGATCCACTGTATTCTGCACAATGTTGGCAGTGTAAATGTTTAAAGCATGCCTCCCAGGGCCACCATTCTCTTAACAAGCGCTCAATGCAAAAACCATGTGAGGGTCCCATATGCTGCCATATATTGGTGTCAGGAAATGAAAATTACCGAAAGGTAAGTATACAATTTTTCGTTTTCCTGACACCAACATGGCAGCATACGAATGGGACATAGCAAGCAAAGACAAGGGAGGGCAAAAGTTGAGATATTTATCTAATTTACACAATTGTTAAACACATTCAGAACCAAACTTCACTATGGACAAGATTCCTGGATTGACACTGTAATGGGACAGGAACATATACCAGGTTACTGCCTTCCAGTATAACTCTGGAGATACACCATTAAATCTGTCCATAAGGTCCTATTTAGATGGAAGTATCTTCCATCGTTTGGATGATGCTGGGAGAGAGATGTAGGATTATCCTGTCTGAGAAATGATAGCAAAAAAATGGTTTTCAGCCTAAGCTTGACTACCCAAGACCCTTCCTCCAGAGGGGAGTGCTGTAAGATAAACTATTTTACATGTTACTGTCCATCTGAGTAAGAGTGATTTAGATGAAGTCGAGAAAGAAGAACATATCCAGCACTATTTGTAAATCCTAAGGGAAAACTGAAGCGACTTTCCTGAAGAGTATATTCTTGCGCAAGCCCTTAAGAGCTGGCTTATCAAAAAATGAGCTGCCCATTTTGTCTCCGAGGATGCGGATAGAGGGTACTGACACCCAAGTACATAATGCTTGCCTGAAGAAACTCCAATATATCTGTCATGGCAAGGGGAAGAGAGTCAAAACCCTTAGAGCTTGCAAAGTCTATACATTTATCATTCCTGTAGAATATCTGACATTTAGCAGGTGCTCTAGCATACATACAAACAATCTATCTATGAATGAAGATGAGTAATACAAGCAAGGCAGGCAACTTCCAGCCTCCGAGCCACCTAACGTAATTTAGAATGTGTTTAGATGTAGCATCTACTATAGCAGGTCTGAATTTTCAGAATGAGTAGACGATTGCAGGGTCAGAGTCTACAAGAGAAAGAACCCTGGATGGATGGGCCACAGACAAATGATTGCCATCACCCTACCTGGATAATTGAGGGTCTGAAACCAGTGACTGAAGGAAACATATAAGCATTACAATATCCAATACTCCTGCCATTGGAAAGCTCACTCTTAACAAGGAGTGTCTGCACTCTGTGCTCTTAGGGATTACCATCAGATTGAGATCTGGATAACCCACTTGCTGCTGATCCATAGGAAACTGCTGGATAAGAAAACATTAATTGTTATCCAAGGCTTTGTGGCTTATAGTGTCAGCCAGGAAATTCTGGGAAGTTCAGCGCTGAATTCATGATTGGCGGTACCTCCATCAGCAGTGAGCAGTTCCATCCTCCCTTGTGATACTGAATCTTCTCTCCTTTTAATTCTGTTTTTCATTTAACTGATCAATTGACGCTGAGAAAGCATTTGATAGAGTAAACTGGCTCTTCTTTAGGGAATCTCTCTTACAAGTGGGACTGGGAGAGCACTACGTATCAAAGGTAAGGCCCCTTTATCACAGGATAGACCACATATGTCCAATTTGCCATATCTAGTTAAACCAGTGCTAAGAATTTGGGACAGATTTGTTGATAAATATCATCTATCGTCCCTTTCTGGTCCCATGACTCCCATTGCCGGTAATCCTCAATTTCCACCGGGAATGCAGGCAGCCTCTTTCTTGAATATTGAACATTTTTCACACACACAGATTTGGCAGGTTCTAGAGAATGGTAGAGAAGAGTTAAAACTAGAGCTTAGACCAGAGAGACAAAACAATGGAAAGCTATGGATGGAGGCCATACAGTTAGTGGATTATATTAGACACCTTAGGACCTGCAAATCTCTGAACAGACCATTCACTCCTTTTGAGAAACTATGCTTGAAAGAAATAAAACCTGAACATGCATTATCACAAGTTCATGGTCTCTTGAGAGATGCAGAAGCTAAAGATAACACAAAATACACGAAGAGATGGGAACAGGAGTTGAGGAGGGAGATCACTGAGAAAGAGTGGGAAAGAATTTTCACCATGACACATAGTTCTATAAAATCTTCATTCTATCAGGAAAAAACTTTAAAATATTGTCAAGATGGTATAGATGCCCAGTAGGAATTAAACACATAAACCCTGGAGAGTCCGATAGATGTTGGAGATGCTGCATTGAAGAGGGAACGTTCCTACATATTTGGTGGAGCTGTCCTAGATTACAGACATTCTGGGAGTTAATATTCAAAGTATATCATGCCATAGGGAATTTAAGCATAGAGAACGACCCCCCAATTGCATTGTTATCATTAATTCCTGGCCCCACAAATAAGATAAAGACTGATATCCTGAGATTTGTTCGGGCAGCAGCGAGAGTCAATATATCACGGGAGTGGAAATCCCTGACCCCACCTTCATTAGAGAGTTGGGAGATTACATTGGAAGAAATAAGATGTATGGAGGAAATGATCGCAATAGATTCCGATAAGAAAGATAGACACAAGAATATATGGGAGAAATGGGAAACATTCAGGAAGACAGAGGTTTTTAGGAAAATGGTAATGAAAGATAGAGAGGAAAAGATGGGGTACAGAAGCAGAGTCTCCTAGAATCATAAGGACCATTTAGCAATTAGATAAATCCCAGAGGGACTTAAAGAAATAAAAATAATTAGATTTAATTTTTTTATTAGACATTTAGCATTTGACCTGTGGGTTTGGAAGGAAGGAGATGAATGAGGCTAATGTGGGGGTGGATGGGGAGACAAGGGGTGGTTAAGGTATAAATTCAGGTGAATTAAGAGTTTAAGGGGTAGCTCACCGTGATATGTATATGCACTTTAGGGGAGACACTAATTTAAGATATAAAGGGGAAATAACATTTTAAAGTAGAACACATATATAGGATAGGGCACACAGAAGGGCGAGGAGTAACACAAAGTAGGGTCCAATGGGGGTAAGGGGGTCTTAAGACACGGTTGAATAATTAATAAACTATACCTCACTGGGTTAAGTGTAGTAATTGAAGGGGTATATTTAGAAATAAGAAACACATTTAGGTTTCTCGATCACATTATGCACAGTATTTTTACTTTCCCCCTCTTTCTCCGGATGAAGTTGTGGATAATGGGAGATAGTGTATGGGTAAGGAAAGAGAGAAAAGGAGGTTAGGTGAGACTAAGATGAATGAACATAGCTACATAGATAGTAAAGTAATTTAGAAATGTATAAATTAAGAGCTATTTGTCAGGTTACTTATGGGACAAGCTATGATGTATGAGTATAATTGAAGATATGTTATGTATTTTTCTTTTTTTTTTGTATATTGAAATAAAAATATATTAAATTAAAAAAAATGATCTATTGTTGATGATAATGGAGGCACATGAAAATACTAGAAAGCATAAATGCATGCCTAAAATTTACCAGTATTACGAGGAAGAAAGTAAAAAGAGTGTTGCCTAACTGAATAACAAACAGACACTTTGAACCATTTTCCCAAAGTGTTCATTTTGTTTCTATACTCAGAAAGGTTAACACTTTCTTCCTATAAACATAGTGTGACACTATACTTATTTAACACCTACCAATGTCAACTCATATTATTCTGCTTATTCTTTCAATTTTTTGAATCTTTAGTGTTTTTGTTTAAATATTTCACAACTAATTCCCAGAAAAATGTAATTCCCTCAGTTATAAATTGCATAAGACTTTGACTATTGTGCAACACAATGTTTGATGGGTTATTAAAAGCTGAGACGTATTGAACGGTTGGTATCATATGCAATGGAGTTGGTCCCTGATCATATTAAGTTCTGTTTCTTTTAAGCTTTCTTGCATTTTTTATGAACAGTGAGCTGAAATGAATGCATTTATTGGCTCATTTAAAATCAAATGAAAGCAGCATCATACATACATAAGGTGCTAAGCTATAAACAATCATTATTTTTGTTCTTTGTCAATTAGATGTTCACAATGCTTTCTTCTCTCCCAGGCACTCCAGAGGATTATACTGAATATTTCCATATGAATCGTACCACCGCTGTGCTGACACTCCTAAAGCCAGTAAATAGAGATTTGCACCAGAAATTTGATTTGGTTATTAAGGTAATATTTTTAATCTCCAACTGAATGATTATTACCATGTAATGGTCCTGGGAGAAAATTAAGTTCTGTTTTACTTATTTAAGTACAGTTGTTATTTTGGAAGCAACATTATTGCTGGAAATGTTGCTGTGTGGTTTGAAGGAATCCCTAAACGGAAACTATCATACTTTTAAATGTTTACAGCTGTACCATGTGATTTTTCTGTCAATTAATTACACATTAAGCAGTAGATAATAACACAAAATATGCGATAGACATGGTATGGAAAAATGGTTGTCTGCTATTTGGATATTTGTGGCTTTTTGAATCAACATTTGCTCAGAGTCTCTGCACATGGGTACAATTTTCTCCTCCTCATCTTTTATTTAATCTTCAAAAATAAGAGAAACTAACATAAAAACATTTACATTATATTCAGTAATGCAGACTTGGCTACATGTTTCTAAAAGAAGGACACTCTGGTAGAGATAGAGTAGAGTACAACATAACTTTAGGTTTCTTTACTGGGGCATGGATCTTTTAGATATGCGGTTTTATTTTGCCGGGAAATTACTGGATTATTTTAGTCATCACTGCCTATCGCCTAAAGATCTACAAAAGGGGGGGCGTGGCTTACCTATGGCGACGTCTGGACTTGCTTAACTGAGGCTCCCGCTCCATCCCCGAGTTTCTTCTGATAAACGGACACTTCGCCTACTCCCTTTGCTTTCCTCATGGGGGGAAAAAGAGGCCAAAAGTCGGGCCCCACAAAGAGATCAAGTGCGGGCTCGCTCAAGCGCCTATGGTCGGTGAAATCCCCGCCGGACGACCGCGGGGCCTTGCACGCGCCTCCAACCCTATCGCCAGCGTGGCCTGCAAAGGCCTCTACTCACCGCCGACAGCCCGTACGGGATGATAGCTCGGCCCAGTCGGATGTGGAAGGCTCGGATGACTGCTCCGAAGTGTCAATACGCACTCTGGCATGCTCTATGCCGACCAAGAGGGAGCTATCAGTCATGTTCCTCCGACTTGAGACCTCCATTAAGACGGACCTGACGGCACTCAGGTCCGAACGTTTGCATACACTGCACCGCATGGAGGCCGTGGAGGATCGTCTAGATGAACATGCACAGGCCATCCAGGAGCTTCAGAATCAGGGTAAGCAATCCTGGCTTCACACCCGACAAGCCCTGTACAAGATCGAGGACCAGGGTTGATATGCTGTTTTATGTCCGTAACCCTCGGGTATCCCTCCCACAAATATCTTCACTAGATCAATATGGCTCTCTCTCAAACTTTAAAATTAATATCAGTAAAACTGAAATCCTTAACCTAACCATGACGGAAGAGGACAGTCGAGCACTCCTCCCTCATTTCTCCTTCCAATGGCGTCCCCACTCCATCCGATATTTGGGCATTCACTTACCACGTAGGCTCTCAGACCTCTACCGTTGCAACTTCATACCTCTCTTAAACTTGGTTAAAGCAGACCTGACCTCCTTCTCCCTACGTACATTACCCTGGGTAGGGAGGATAAACGCTGTGAAGATGATTCTCCCTAAAGTTTTGTTTCTGTTCCAGATGCTCCCCATAGAATTGCCTGGTTCACACTTCAGGACCCTTGCCAGAATAACGTCTACCTACATATGACAGAACCGCGCTCCGAGGATTGTGGGTAGGATACAGGTACGAATCCGGCGGAATGGAGGGCTAGCCCTCCCGGACTTCCGGGCCTACCACGTAGCGGCCCAGATGGTGAGAGTGGTGGACTGGGTATATGGGGACTCAGGTAAGAGTTGGGTTTTCCTAGAGACTGCGGTCTGTGGTGCTCCTTTACAGGACTTCCTCCACGTTACGCTCCTGGGACCGCTTACACTGCAGGTTTCGATGGCCACACAACTCAAGCCTTATGCCCTTGCAGGGCTCTGACTTCTTCCCTCCGGGGCGAGTAGACAGATCCTTTGCACAGTGGTCGGAATCTACCACTCTTAAACTGGGCGATGTATTGACTGGTACCTCCATAACACCGCTGATGACTCTGAGATCCAAATGGGGCACGATACCCCTGGATTCCTGGAAACACTGCCAGCTGTCCCATTTTAAAGGGCTCACTCCCAAAACCACTAAGAGAGTCCCGAGACTTCACTTTTGTTGAATCCATTCTAAGCGCCAATCTGTGCCCACTCACTGCCTCTCTTACTTCTATAGAGCCATACTCAACGAGGAACACAACTCACCTCCGCCGTTCATACGCAAGTGGGAGACAGACTTACCCCTGAGGAAAGATCTCGTGTAATGGCCCTGGTTACGACCTCATCGATAGATGTCCTAATGTTAGAAACTAATTACAAAACTATTATCTCGGTGGTACTATGTCCCTACCAAGTTGGACGCATTCGACCCTCTCCTTGATCCCCACTGCTGGTGGTCGTGTGGGAACCCTGGCTCCTATGCTCATATTTGGTGGGAATGTCCGTTGATTATGCCTTTTTGGACAATGGTTCTCCAGATCATTCACCACATCAGTGGTGAGCAGCTCCCAAGAGATCCTTGGGTGGCTCTGTTCCACCTCATCACTGACTCCCTGCAATCATACAAGAAATCAATAGTCCCATCCCTATTGAATGCAGCCAAATTTCTCATACCGAGATACTGGAGATCCGCCAACGTCCCCTCCCTGCATGATTGGTTCCAAAAAGTAGACAGCATCAGATTGTTGGAGGAACTAATGTACACCGACAAGGACTTGTACTCTACTTTCAATAAGAAATGGGCCTGTTGGTTGGCCTTTCGGGACTCTGATACCTATCGATCTCACTTGCTTGACCATGAGAAGTGACCTTAGTTGGTTAACCGCGATGCGAGGCCCACCCTTGAGGATTTAAGCGGGCGGCTTCTGGTGAGGTACCACTTATACTTATATTTTTAGGTTCTATACCTGATACACCTACCTGGAAATATGCTTGGGACCGCACTCAGAACAAAATATAAATTGTGAAATTGTGCAAAACCGCATAACACCTGTACCTACCTATTTCACAAATGTTACCACCATTCTGCCCTAGAGCAAGTTCAAACACCCTTTTCCCCAGCCTATCTCGTCCCCCCTCCACCCCCTCCCTTTTTGCATGTTGTTGTCTTTCCCCTTGTTAGTGTTTGTCTCTTACATGGGACTTTGACTCAATAATTATATTTTGTACCGACTGCACTGACAATCTGTTCCATGTAAATGTACTGTGTTTCATGTTTAACACCTGAAAAATCCAATAAATCGAAATAAAAAAAAAAGATCTACAAAGGCATAAATGGATCCAAGTAGTAGGAGTGAGAAGGAAATGCTTTAAAGTCCATGTGCATGTTCTCTAAAAAATAGAAGTTCTAAATTGGTTCTAGCATACTAAAAGCAAAAACATATATTAAGTGGTCATATATGTAGATAAGGCAATAAAGCTGATTTACTGAAGGAGTTTTAAATCTTCACTTTATTTGTCAAATCATGTGAAAAACATCTGTACATGATTGGGTACAAGAATTTGGTTTTTATATTCACACATTTTTTGACTAACGCTTATTAACACTTTTCGTAAGTCAGCCCAAATGCTGTTATGGTCCATTTATTTGTTCAAGCTTTCTGACCCTGCATTGATAGCACACACCAGGAATCACATATGTACAGTATTTTGTGATATTTTTTTTATACACAAAAACTATCATAAGTGTACTTTTTCTTAAGCAATAATACAAGGTTTATACCCTCATACCTTTTAAATCCAAATACATACCATTTTGAGGGAACTTTTCCAAACAGGTTTGAGAGCCTTGTCCATTTAATTCTATTAGTCTTGGAGCATCAGGAGTTGCTGTTTTAAAAATGGAAACTTCACAGTTCAAAATAAAGGATTGTCTCTGGAGACCAAAGTAGCAGATGGAAGCTCTACTCAATAATAGTTATATAAATGGATAGTTCAGTTCCAGTTATGCTTTGATGTAGAATGGCAAGGGACCACTGGAATGGATGTAAGTTTCATTAATGTGGAAAGGTAAAGAGAAGGTGCATTTTAACACAAAACATAGTGACTGAATTATAAAGGCTGGGAAAAGTAAATAGAATGATGTTGCAATGAATAAGATTGTCTTTAATTGGGCTGCAAGGAACTGACATTTCGAAAATGTTAATTTTCAAGTTCACAAATAACAAAAACAAAACCACTGTCTTGAGAAGAATGTGAATATATTGTTTAATAAAATGAAGGCTATTTCATGTGGAGAGAGAGTGACTGTGACTGACTGTTGTACAGCCTGGGTCAGCACTATTAAGGCCCCATTAACACACAAATCAGCCAGCACGTACAGCTCCATGCTGCGTGCGGGGCCATACCGAGCAGCTGCCGGGAAGGACAGGTGCTGCATGTGATTAGTACGCAGCCCCCGTCGTTCTCTATGGGGCTATGCGGCCGTATGCCCCCCTACGCTCACCTCACTCACCTCAATTGCAGGTCCATAGGGGTGCGGGTTTTCTGGCCGGGACGCATACAGGATCCATTCCGGCGGCGTATGAATACGATCACCCGCACCCCTACGGACCTGCAATTGAGGTGAGCGTGGGGGGGGCGTACAGCCTCGTAGCCCCATAGAGAAGGACTGTGATTGTGAAGCTTGTGTTTCTACAGTGTAGATGATGTGATAAAAGCATTCCTGCAGTGTTCAGATACGCAACAAGATTCTACCAGAACACGTATACGGTCTAATGCCACATGTCAGAGTATTGCTAATCAGCAGGTGCCACTATCCTGAAGCAATCCCAGTCAGCAAACTATCTGCAAGGAGTTTGCATGTTCTCCCTGTGCTTGCGTGGGTTTCCTCTGGGTACTCCGGTTTCCTCCCACACTCCAAAGACATAATGGAAGGTAAATTGGCTCCTGTCTAAATTGGCCCTTGTACAGTATGTGTGCACAATAGGGACCTTAGATTGTATGCTCCTTGAGGGCAGGGGCTAATGTGAATGTGCAGTATGTAAAGTGCTGTGTAAATTGTTAGTGCTATATCAGCACCTGTAAAATATAAATAGTCCTGTGAAAATGTATATTTTATGATGATATGGTGGCATGGTTCAAAGAACAGGGGTTGAGGCTTTTGAGAATCATATATAACTAAATCTATTCTAGTTACAGAGGACTAAGAAAAGTTGAGAGGAAATTCTGCAGTTTTTGAGGGTCAAGACTACTATACAGCCCCAATGTGTACACAGGTAGGGGAGCCGGGCAGACTGTTAAGTGGCAGGTGAAGATCTGCTGGCTGTGCCTTTAACTCCATAACCTGCAGCTGAAAATATGCTGTCTCTTCTGGCCAAGGGCTGGGCTGGTTCTCTGGAAAGTGAGAGCACCATAGAGGAGATGCAAATCCTCTTTGATGCTTGCTAAATATTTACATATCTATGGCATATTTTTGTGAGCATTGGAATTGTTATAATGATATCCTTTGATTCTTTGTTCCTAATATGATTTTGTCCTTTTTCTAGCCCATCAATGATGTAGCAACTCCATGTGGATTATTGTCATTACATGTTGCTCTTCCTTTGTGACCGATTGTGTTTTGTGCTGCTTTTTCTTTGGCTTTGCTCCTATGACTGGAAGTTTTTTTGTGGTTTTATCCCTGTGACTGATGGCATTCTCTGTGGCTTTCGGTCAGTGTCTAATGGAATTCTCTTTGGTTTTCTACCCGTTACTGATGAGGTTCTCTGAGGCTTTCACCCTATACCCGACTGCATTCTCTGTGGTTATATTCAAGTGACTAATGGTATCCTCTGTGGCTTAATTCTTATTAGGGATGTCCCGATACCGATGCTAGCATCGGAATTGGGACCGATGCAAGGCATTTTCACAAGTATTTGTGAAAATGCCCCGATTAATTACGCAGATGCTTGCGCATCGGTGTTGAATTCGTATCGCCCTGCGTCCGGCGGTGGCGGGCATGGAGCAGTGACGGTGATGGTGGGGGTTGTGGAGCGGTGACGGCAGGGGGCGTGGAATGGTGAAAGAGCGGGAGGGCGTGGAACGCTGAGAGCAGGGGGCGTGTTGAGTGGTGACAGAGCAGGGGGCGTGGAGCGGTGACAGAGCAGGGGACGTGGAGCGGATACAGTCTCTGTCACCTCCCTCAGTCTCTGTTCCCGGCCGCTGCTCGTTCTTGTCACAGGAGTTCTAGCACGGTGCTGTGCTAGAACTCCGGTGTTGGAGGTGACAAGGTCAATAAAGCGTACCAGTCACCTCCAAATGCTATCATACAGGGCTTTGTTATCCCCTGTGTGATAGCAATAAAGTTAAGGGAAAAAAGTAAAAAATAATAAAAAAATAATAACTAATTAAAAATGTAACTAAATAAAAATGTAAAAAAATTAAAAAGGCAATAAAAGTTAAAATAATAAAATAAATGGAAATTAAAAATGTTTACATAGTAAAAGAAATTGAAAAAAATTAAAACCAGCCCCGCTGCCCCCATCATCTGCATGCGAATAAACGTGCAGTGTTTTCAACCGCGATTGTGTGCAACCGCTCAGGCAGGGGGGCGGTATTGTGGCGGGAAACCACGCAATCTGCCTGGCACAACTGGGGTGGCATTAGAAAATAATGGCACTGGCAGCGCGATCGGCGGTGGTGGGCAATCCATGACCGCCTGGTCTTCGTGCACCAAACCGAGCGGATGGATGGGCGGTCACGGAATCGCACACCACCGCTGACCGCGTTGGCAGTGCCATTATTTTTTAATGGCACTAATGTGCCAATCATATCACACGGTTTTCCGCCGCAATAGCGCCTGGGCGGTCCCACATGATTGCGGTTGAAAACATGAATAGGTTAAATGTTTTATTGTTCTAAAACAGTCTTAAATTAAAGTTCTTCATAATCATAAAGAAATTGGCCTAACATCATTAGTGTTTATTTTTTAAATGTCACCTGTCCCTTTAAGTAAAAGTATCTGTAATTGATATCTGCAAGTACATGAGGGGAAGTACTTGTACTTGGTCTTGAAAAAGTGGTATCGGGGCATCCCTAATTCTTATAAATGATAAAAGTAATCTGTGGCTTTCTCCCTATGACTGATTGGTTCCTCTGTGACTTTTTCTTTATGCCTGATGACATTCTCTGTGACCTTATCCCTATGACTGATGGAGGTTTCTGTGACGTTATCTCTGTGAATGATGGTGTTTTCTGTGGCTTAATACACATCATTGATAAAAATCTGTTTTTTTTTCCTAGGCTGAAGGTATTATCTGTTATTTTATCAGTGTAAAATATGGTGTTCTCTGTGGCTGTAACTAACCCTATAACTGATAGCTTTATCCCTGTAACTGATGTCATTTTTGTGGCTTTATGCCTGTGACTGATTGCGTTTTGTGTGGCATGTCCCATGAAACTAATCACATCCTTCATGACTTCTCAGATGTTAGTTAAAACTTCACATAAATTGCACTAATTATTTGGGCAGTGTCAAATAACCATAACCTGTCTTGTGAATCACATCTATTTCCTTTATTAGCTGCCCAGGAGTGTCCCAGGGTCAAAAGGATTCTAGCAATTCGCTGGAAGGGTTCCCAAACCTTTGCACATGCCATATTTTGGTATTTTTTTCAGTTGCTAGTCTACAAATATCAGCCGGTAATAAGTATGCTAAAATGTGCAGAAACATGTTTTTTAGGTTAACTTCTTTTTACTGAAACAAAATGTCTGCATGTAAGTAAAAATAAGGTCTTTCTATAGCTTATAAAAGATTATAACACATAGGCCATAATGACTATTGTGTTAATGGGGTTCTGTAATTTTTACATCAGTTTCTTTATGCCCATGTCAAAAACAATTCTGAATAGCAAGGTTGATATACAAAGTACACTTCCTAATTTTGTGATTTATGAGCATAAAACATTACCAGTCATTTGTTCAGTGCAAAAATAAAATTTCTCAGGTGGTCAAACATTGTAATAAAACTGCATGAATACAGAGTAAAATCAATTATACATGTCCAAAGATGTTCTGTCTGCCTTAATAATGCTTTATGCTATGAACATGGATTTTTACCAGCATTATTAGATTGAAATTACTATGTTTTGTGTGCGGCCAAGGGTATAATAAACTAAGGTATCAATCCACAAGAATAAAACCATGCCACCTGCTTGTATAATGGCTTTGTTGTACAATACTGTTTAGGGATCCATTAAGCCAGTACTATCAAAAAAGCTCTTTATTGTTAAAAGTGTGAGAACTTCTGTCATCTTTCACTCAAGGCATGTACAATGGTTCTGAAAGCTCATGAAAATAACATAATAACTAAAGATGAGTGAACCAATTTACAAAGATTGAGGTTTTACCTGGACTGAGCTGCTTCCCTGTCAGCCAAGATTTGCGTATATATTTTCAAATTTTCCTTTCATGTGCTGGTATTTATTGATAATTTTCTTTAATTAATTATTTTTTTAATTTAGAATTAAGTTTTGCACTCTACCTTCTAAATTATACCAGGCTAAGTACATAGCTTGGTATGCCCATGACTGGATGGCTGTGATTTATGGGCCTGCCAACAGGCAGAAAACTGCAAATCACATAAAAGTGCACAAAAAATGTTTCAAGCAGAAGTTTCACCCAGAAAAGAGAATGCAGCCACACTATATCACGTGGGGGTGGGGCGAGAAAAGGTAGTGAGACCGCATCGTAAAGAGAGGGAGTAAGGGAAGGCAGCAGGCCAGAGAGTAGATGGGGGAAGAGAAGAGGGAGCTGGAAAGTACTGTGGAGAAGGGTAGGGAGAGAAGGAAGCAGGACCATATTATGAAGGAGCAGGACCATATTACGAAGGAGGAAAGATGAGTGAAAATAAATAATGTACATAAAGCTGCTCTGTCAGAATGGTGGGTCCCACAGTCAATGAATTCTGAGTTTTCTATAGTATTTTGTCTCTGTTCAGACCTACAATCTCATAAGAGGAAAGTCTTTCATGTATATGTTTGTTAATGGCCCTGAGATGCCACAATAGCTAATGAGGAGAGTGAAGAAATATTCACTCAGGGATGAAAGATCTCCCTGTATCAGGTGCTGTGCTGATTAAAGGTCTGCATAGGGAATAAGTTACAGGTATACTTACATCCCTATGTACATAAAAATGGTTGTCTAACTCAATGGTCAGAAACCTTTTGAACATGGTGTCATTTTTACAGGCATTAGATAACTGGAGTGCCAGTACACAATAGCACAGTTTTAGGGATCTATTTATAAATGATTTGTAGGATCCTTCATCCTGCGAAACTTTTTGTTTGTTTTGGACAAATAATGCCAAAAATTGAATGTTCTTAATTTATTTTTCCCAGTTTTGATGTAGTGTTATACATTATGGCCCCTAGATTGAGCTGATGAGCCTAGGAAACATTTTTTTTTCTAAATACTAAGGTATTGATACCTTTTTTTTTACAGCTAGCCATACTCTTTGTTCAGCCCCACAGGAAATCAATTGATGCCTCCATCCAGGCTAAACAGTGTGGATAAAGGAATAATCCCTGCCAGCTATTGTATTCAGCAGCTGGTATGACCTGTGGCCGCTTAATACCAATCAGTGACTGCATCTGATTGGATGCAGTCACCTTTCAGCCAACAATTTTCCACCTAACTCCTTAGACAAAATTAGATTGAAAATGTTACTTTTTTTTTACTGGCTGATGCTGACAGGGCAACTAACAGCTGAAATATCTGAGCAGTACCTGGACAGCTTAAGGTGCATTTCCACATTTGCAGACTAATTTGAGAAGAACCCACTATGTTGTTATGTGTTTCTATTCACATAGAATACTTACAAATAATAAAAAAAAATAATTCTTACATTTTAGATGTGTGTAGCTGGATTCTAAACCTTCTCTGTACCAATTTTAAAATGACAGGAAACTCTGGCTGATATTCTGTTCGTCAATGTGTCTAGATTTTTAACACTTTGTTAGCACGGGCAGTGTAAAATCTAGTTTATAACTTATAATGAGATCTGCCAGCACAGTACAGACAGGGTTAATTAGATAAACATTAACTTACCAGCCCCCATGCATTTCAGAGGAAAAATTAGCTGAGAGAAAAACATTTCTTTAAGAAAAGAGCAAGTAATATGCAAGCAGCAATTTTAAATATTTTCTATTAAATAAGTTATGCAGTGTGAATGAGAACAGCTGCAAAAGTGCACATCAAATTAACAAAGTAAACACACAGTGTATGTAGCATAAAGGGTTTTCTAACATTATTACAAGAGTTCCCAAATCAAAGAATGCAGGGCAGTTTTTTTACAGCTACTTGGTCAGAAAACAAAGATCACCCTTAGACCGCCAGCACTTCTCCTGCTTGTTACAATACGTTTTGTAAACATGACATTTAAAAAATATATATGCCATATGCTTTATATATACAGATCACTAGATATTACCTTTAAACAATGCAAATGTATTAAGTGAAAAACCAGAATAGTACAGAACAGATTTAAACAATTGAAAAATCACCTGTTATTGCTAGTTAATCAGCAGTAGACAATGTTTTGGTTCCTTCTAGTTAAATCACTGGCTGACAGTGAAAAGGTGCGTAGTACTAGACACTATTGACATTACTCCATTCAGGGATAGCATATATAATTTCAAAAGAGGGCTATACCTAGAGTATGTTTAATAGAAAATTGTAACACTGATCCTGACAATGTCAGACTCAGCAGAGCCATACTACATTATCTATTTAGTGAACTTCTGCAAATCTAAGTTCTTTGTCCTTGGTTAAAGACCCCCATAAGATAATGCAATTAACTGCATATCCTTTAATATCTCAACCTTAGATTGGCTTAGTAATTTCAGATTACATTTTTTGGAACTCTAAAATGCATATGGCTTCTTCTTTCGAATATATACTAATAATTGTCTGTTTGATCTTAAGACCTTGTGAAATTAATGTATTAATGCACAATCATGATCCTTTTTTCCCTTGAGATCCCCATAATTATGTAACAACTGCAGAACAGCACTGAAGTACATGGCACTTGACCACGTTTTCTACAAAGTATTTGCAGCTGCTTCTTTACAAGTGTATTCTTCACACAACATAATAGACAAACTTGACAAACTCAACTCTAGGCCCTATCATTATTGATTGTTACAAGGTAGTGAAGTCGAAAAAAAAAAAGGTTAAGCATGATGAATGTGCTTTGAGCCTCCAGTAGAACTTAATTGTAAATATTTTGTTTGAACATTTCCGGCATAAGAATTAGCAAGATATGGTATAAGTAACCAATAAAGACAATGTTAACCTTGTATTTGTCTTACAATAAATTGAAATGAAGTATCAGTTTACTAAAGGTCACACCAGCCCATGCACTCTTGATAAGTTAGCAATTTAATAACTAAAATGCAAACAAAATACAACAGAGAGTAAACATTGAATTATAATAAGTATTACTAAAGAAAACAACAGATATATGGCTGTGAGTGTTGATTAACTACTCTCACCATTTCTATAATACCCAGAACAAGCCACAATCTAGTCAATAATCTTCTAATTCTTTCCACATTACAGTCATCTTCACTTTCCAAATTTTATTCTAACCCAGAAACCTACCACAATTATTACTACCTACAGATGCTCACACAGATTTACCTAATTACTCATTGAGTATGTGAGAAGTAGTGTGGCAGTAAATCTTTTTGTGTATTGGTAGCACAAAAAAAATGGTTTTGTACATTTGTTTGATTTATGTATTAAGTTTAGAACTCAAGAAAAAAAACAAATTTGTAATGCTAAATTGCATGTAGCAGATATAATTTTAGTCTCCTGTTAGGTTTACCAAGCTAAACTTTGTTTTGTTTAAAGCCTGTTAAGAGTTAGGGTTGAACAAAATTGAAAGTTTTCACTTTGCTGACATTGCCTTGTAAATGGGGTCATTATGACAAATTGCACTGGGGTCAATGGGGAAGACAAAATAAAGGTGGTTTTTAGGGGAGCAATGGACTTTAAATGGCTCCTGAGGATTATGGGACCTCAAATCTCCTGAACCTATTTTTGCACCAAAAAAATGGATACCTAGGGGTTAAAAATACTGTTCCACTTGGCAAGGAAATTTTCACTTTGAGTGGGAAGTGTTCCCTTACTTAGTGAATGAGGTGAAGCTTGGTTGACTGATATCATCCAATCATGTGCAAGCAAATATACTGTTTTTTTCCTTACATGTGATTGGGTAATTTTTGCAAATGGAAATTGTCCCCCATTTACTAAGCTAAAGGAAACAATCCCTTGCAAAGTACAAATTCCCTTGCAAAGTGAGCAGCCTATTTTCTCTTGGTAAATCAGCTATTAGCTAAAACAAATATGACAATAGATATTGTAACAAGCATAGCATTTTGTAATAATTGCTTATTTGTTGCCCACATATTTTAACTTCCCATTTGTTGCCCATGTGATGACACAATTGTCCCATTTGTTACTCGCATATTGATACAATTTCCAATTTTTTTGTCTGTTTTTTGTCAGGATTGTTTGTATGTTGTATTGCAATGACTGCCCATTTGTTGCCCACATTTTACCATGCCTGCTCATTTTCTATCCTGCCTTTTTTAATAATACCCATTTGTTGCGCTCATATTGTACTGTAGTTATTGCCTGTTTGTTGCCTGCCTATCCTCAATATTGTCCATTTGTTCCCCACATTTTGTCACAAATGCCTGTCTGTTGCCCATGATCTGTCATGCTTGCTCATTTTGTGCTAGTGTATTGCCATCACTAGTATTTTGCTGCAAACATGTCATCACAATTTCCCACAGTGTCAGCACAATTTTACATTATAACAATTGCCCTACATATTGTCAAGTCAGCACTGTTTATTTAGATGTCTATTACTATAATTGAGTCCCATGCAGATCTGTCCCTAATAAATTAAATGTGATTATATCTGTTTTGCCATGGTGTACTACAAATACAATTGAATTTGCTGCAGCATGCCTTTTACTGATTGTTTCCTATGAGAGATGTTGCAGGTCTTGCAAAGCAACATTGGAAGGTTTTCTTAAAGGTAGATCTTTTATACAATCAAACTTTACCTATGTTATCCACATGATAAATTAGAGGCTCATGTCATCTTAAGTTTGGTAAATATGAAATTTTGCTGCAAAATCAATTTAAAATCAGTCTAGTTATCCTAATTAGAGCTTAATAACTAAAGCTTACATTATACACTTAGCTAAATAAGTTAGTTAGCATCCCCCCTCCACTCACTGTGTCATGGGACCAAGTGAACCCCCTTACCTGGGTGCCGGCGTGCACATCGTAGGGTGTAGGTTACTTTCTGGATTGATTCAGTGCCTGGTGGTGGAGTTGCGGTTGTGCGCACGTGACGTTTCCGTGATCTATTAGTCAATTCGGGTGCTGGTCATCAATGGGGAGAGCCATGTTTTCACACCCACATCTCCTTGCCATCCCATTGGTTCCCAATGGTTGGAAGCTTCCTCGTTGCCCTGACATTGGTTGCATTTCTGGTCCTTGCTAGGTTTAAATTCCAACCAGAGCCCAGACTTGTTGCTGAGTAATTCTAACTATACCCGGTGCAGCTACAAAGCATTACTCCATTTCTCCTGTTTCTGCTTTCCTTCCCTGCTATTTGGAATTCCTTAGGGTTATGGACCGCTGGCTTGACTACTCATTTTAAGATACTTGCTGTCTGCCTCGACCCGAACCGTATTCTGATGACGAATTCTGAACTCTCCATATTTTATCTTCATCCTGAACTTGCATCCCGTGCTGTTCTCTGCTATTGGGTTCCACTCCAGCAGACAGGGGTACTCTGCCCCCCGACACACTGCTCTGTGTAGCTTAGTACAGAATTTCCTAAGAGAGAGCCTTTAAAAGTAAAAATGTACTGCTGTAGTCTGTTTTTAAAATCACAGTGCTCTGAAAGATGTGTACCATGGGTTCTTTGAGTTACGTTTTTAGTCAGGCATTACACTAGATCTGTTGGCCTGACATCACAATACAGTGCTTTTAGGTAATTATGAGACATATCAGATATGTAAAGCATTTAACCCCTAAATTCCTACAAAAAGAACAGCAAACAACATTTGCTGTTCTTTTTGTAGGAATTTAGGGGTTAAATACTTTACATATCTGATATGTCTCATAATTACCTAATTGAATTCATATAATCAGTAATCTTCTTATAATTCTCTAATGTGTATCTGTTACAAATGGATTTGGAATCTTAACACTAATCAGATTTAATAGCAGTTCAATGAGCATGCAAAACTGTCTTTTAAAGGAAATCATATACCAATCTCAAGATCATTCGATTCCTGGTGATTTGTGTACGAAAAACAATACCTAGAAAAGCATATGCTGCTTAAAGTAGTCTTTCAGTGCAAACATGTAGCAATCAATTAGTTGATGATGCAGTTATCACAAGCAGGGTGTCTAATTAGGTTCTAGGCAGATGCTGCTTACACGCAAGAATGATCTACTGTTAAGCATCTGTTGACCCCTAGATTTTAATAATTTCTAAGGCTTTCTATTTAGTTGGTTGCAGGTTTGACAAATTTTGCATAGTCTTGTGCTATTATTAACAATTTCTGCTTGGTTTGCATAATAAAAATAATCTTTGTTTTTCCTGAATGTGATTTATTCAGGTGTTCCCAGGTGACTGCATATGAAATCATAAAATATACTGTGTAGTTCAACTGATTTGCAGGCACTTCAATTGAATTAGTTTAGTATACCATTGTTAACATTCAGGCAGACCCAAGTATTTAGTCAATGCTGTTGGAGGTGCAACCATACTTTTGAGAAGACTTGGTCACAGTAATATTTTTATTGAATGTCTTGATGCACAATAGGCTGTTCAATACAGAAGCAAAAGGAACATTTGCTACAAGACCACTAAACCTAGTTGTCATCTGAGACACTTGCAAGGAGGGATGTCCCAATATTGATTCCGGTATCGGGACCAATACAGGGCATTTTCACAAGTACTTGTGAAAATTCCCCCTATACATAGAGCCAATACCTGCGTTGTAATTTTAGTTAAATTAGCTTCAGGCTGACCGGAAGTACCGCACTTGTTGGGGTCCTCCATGCAGCTAAATGTGGACTTTACAGAAGCTCCTCCCACAAGCCCGCTAGACTCACCAGGCACAGCCACGCAGATGCACAGCACCGACTACCTGTGGGACGTGTCAGACACCAGGAAATGGACGCCTTGAGCTGAGCCATTCTAAAGAACTGTGAGTTGCCTTTTGGAGCTGGGGCTGGATATCTGTGTAATGTGGTGAGGGAAGCTGTGACAGGGCTGGCTGCAGATGTCAGAGGGGACTAGGCCTATGCTCGTTGCTTGTTATCAGCACACTGTGAAAGCTGCTGCTGGAGTCACCAGCCGGTTTATTTGAGGGAAGTGGGACAGTTTGGAAGAAGCAGGGGAGAATCGTAACTCTATTGCTGCAGTGTACTGGAATTGTGTACTGTATGTACTATGGATTATTTAACTCATTCATGTTAGCAGGGGAGAATTTTAACTCTATTACTGCATTGTACTGGAAGTGTATACTAGGTTAAATGATCCACAGTACACAATACACACTTCCAGTACACTGCAGTAATAATACTCCCCTGCTAACATGAATAGGTAAAATGATCCACAGTGCATACAGTACACACTTCCAGTTTTCAGTTGAAATGAAATATCCGATCTTAAAATTCCATATATAAATAAATATTCAATTATTTTTATGTAAGAAAGTGATAAAAAGTCCAACCCGTGCTACTGTGAGGTGTCCGGCGGTTTGCATTCCAGCATGGAGCGCAGCGCCTGTGATACCATGACGGCGCTCGCAGCTTGCTCTCCAGCCTGGAACGCAGCGGCCGCAGGGCCGTCTAGTGTCTCTGCCCCCCTCATCCACATGCCTATATAAACAAGGAAGGAGCTGAACAGGGTGTTCCACTAATGGAGTGCACACCCTGCTAGCTCCATTCACAGGAAGACACCAACACACTCTGGACTCCAAGGACCAAGAGGACTCCTCATCAAGCACCACGGCTCCCCCACTGCAGGCTATACGATAGAAGCTGCAGAACCGCAAGTATCCCCACTCAATTGGGATTGCATGTCACTCTGAGTTTACTTGGGAGGCATTGACTAACTGTGAATTCTAAGGACTGCAATGTTATAAACCTGAATTACAACCTAAACGTACTTTGTGGGCAAAAGGAACTTTACCTGACGTCATATATAAATAATTCTGTGCGTGCCAGAGGGAAATACATACTGGAGCTATATGCCTTACAACATACCCGGTCCGCCACGTATCAGTACTAAACCTTATAAAACTCTCCAGATATTCACAACTATTCCTGCACCATCCACTGAGCCAGGGCTCTAAATATTATTTGTAGTTTTCTATTATTTTATCTTGTGGCGTATGATGCTAGTAACCCCATACTCTCCGCCTAAGACTGAGAGAGACGCCTGGGGTTCAGCCTGAACAGCCACCAAACCACAAAATCAAATTCTGAGAGAGTGTCAGTTGTTGATGTCAATAGACTCCGCAGTTGAGATCCTAACAACCAAACTCGGAGCATTACAGCTACACACTGCCATAGTGTCTTAACACAATTGAAAGTTCAGATCCCAAATGATCCACACCATTGAACTTCCACACTTTTCAAGTGATGAATAAAGAAGTGTCACTTTCCCTGTACCAAAAATGTATCTTATCCACACTCACTCATAATAAGACGACCAAATCATATGTGATACACCGTTCACATATGAACGTTCAAGCACAGCTATTTTCTACCCTCTGAGTCCAGTACTCCTCTCCACTCCGCAATCAGTTTGCTTAATTAGTCTCCACCCACAACTCCTAATGATTAAAAAAATCATTAAGAGACTGCTTACCATGCAGTAAGAACTTAAAGTGTATTTAAAATAAATAAGTCCTACTCACATGAGGTTTGTTTAACATTAGCCAGCAAACAATAAATAAAATGATCCTCTCCCAGAGCACTTTCTCCCCACAGGCTTCCAGATCAGAATAGCCTCAGCAAGGCCCATGCTGACGCATTTCATCATCCACAAAAATTATCAAAGGACAGCAGACCACCATATACATTTTATTTATATATGGAATTTTAAGATCGGATATGTATTTATTGGTTTTGTTACTTATATCGCATTTATAAGGAGATATTTATTAAGAGTTTTAACTTGCAACATTTGAAATATTTACATTTGAGGACTTATTTACTTATTTATTTATAATAGTTTCTGGTTGCACTTTTTTGACTTTTAGACACTGTAGTTAATAAGCACTTTTAATTTTTGGTAGCACTGTACACTGCCAAAGTCCTGAAATTAAAAACTGTACCTCCAAAAAACAAATCCTGGTTTGAGGAATGGTGGGCAGCCTATGGCTGTAGGATTGTGTACTAAATGTTTGCCTTACCTTCCCCCCAGCTGTAGCATTTTACCCTCCATTTAAGGATACCTGTCAGCGGGTTAGAGGCAGGAGTGTGTATGCAAGGCAGCCACACGTACTATCCAAGTAGCAGGAATGTTAGACGCTCACCTTGGAGTAGTGGCAACCAGGACAGATAGGCAGGGTATCCAAATCGGCAGGCAGGTAGGTAGCGACTACTAGAGGCAAAGCTCTGCAGTAACCAAGCGTCATTTTGGGGAGGAAGTTGGTATTTATAGGCACAGGTGCTTCTGTGATGTCACAGGAGGAGGAGGAGGAGGAGGCATTGGCTTCACTATTATGTTATGTGTCTGCACATTTCCCTAACAATATACTGTTGCCAGCAGCAGGGGGCACCAGAGGCATTACAGGATCTACTGAGCTCTGCTGAGCTTCCACAACAGCTGAGCACACAACAGGAAGATCCCTGCTATCATCCCTGCTCAATGCCCGACAGCGTGGGACCAGAAGCAGTGGCAGGCTTGTGGATGTGACCTGCTGGCTGTGCCCGTGGCCCGCAGCAGGTAAGTCCTTACAATACCTGCCTTTTCCCCTGCATTTTGGAAGGGTGGGCAGCCTAAATAAGATAAAAAAATAAACATATCTGAAAGTGTATCCATGCCAATAAATATTAAACCATCTATAAAGCATGAAAAAAAATATTTGTGAGACCACTCCAAACACTCCACATAATGCTTAGTTAGGGAGGGTGAATTCAATCTCCATTACTTTTTTTCAGTTGAAATTAATTAGATTGGAGCTCTGTTACTATATTTAGGATAATCTTAAAAATTCAATAATTAATTACACATCCAAAATATATGATGCCAAATGAAAATTATACTGTTCCATAACACCACAGCTTAAAATCATTTTCCAAATAAAGGACTGGTGTTTTTCCCCTGTTGCCCTCAAATTCTCACTAAAAGAGGGACCATCGCTCCATTTTTATTTACTTTTTTTTTTGCATTAGTACATGTCCCCCATGCCAGAGCTCAGTTTCTCATGCCCTTTTTTGACAATCCCTTACCTATTAATCTTGAAAATGGCCAGAATAATTATTAAGATTTACCTCCTACCCACGTAGATTTTAACGGGGTTTGGTTTTACTTTTGCAATTTTTGGACTTCACATGTTTTTCAACAAATCCCCCCTGAATTGAACCCAAGCACAATAGCTGGTCCTTAACCCCTACATTTACCACTCCTTGAAATAAATGAAAATCAAATATAGTGTTCCAGATTTACAAGTCAATGGTTGGAAGTTTGCTAGGGAGTATGCATGTGGAACCTCATAAAGAAAGTTGTGGATCCCTTTGAGTCTCACAAGATATTTAAAGAGATCACTAGATGATTTGAAATTGATCATTTTACTGTAAGAAAAAAACATTTCTAGAAGTAACTTAGGTTTCGAACAACTGCTAATTTGTCTAGGACTGGCCCAGTAGGTGATTGTTTGATGAGTAAAGACGTCTTCAAGAAACCCAAAATTTCTTTGAGTGATTTGCATGTAACTTTTTCAACAGTTGGTGTCAAGCTGCATTCATTTACTATCAAAAAGAGTTGCACCAATGTAACCTGAATAGATGTGCCAGGAAAAAGCCTTTGCTGTTCAAAAAGAAAACAAGACTAGAGTTTGCAATTAAACATTCTCCTGAAACAATGTGTTATGGACTGATGAATCACAGATAGAGTTGTTTAGCCAGAGTAACAGTAAACATGTTTTCACAAACCAAAGACAGCATTTCAGAACATACCAACTGTAAAGTTTGGTGGTGAAATGTTATGGTTCTGGGTTGTTTTACAGTTTAAGGGCCTCGGCAACTTGCACTCTATAGGTAAACTTTGAATCCTGCACCATGCACAGTGAGAATGAGGTAATCTGATTGAATGTTAAAGTTGAACTGAATATGAATATTTTAATATGATAATGAAGCACACTAGGAAATCCACCAAGGAATTGCTCAAAAAGGGTTATGGACTAGTCAAGCCAAAGCCCTGAATAAAATGTTAGGGGATTAAAAATGGGCAGTTCATGCATGGAAACCCACAAACTTCTTGCAACCAAAGAAGTGTTTATGGAGAAGCAATCAAATATTTTGATGAGTTGATGTCAGTGACCGGTGGGTAGTTGAACAAAATGCCTAAAAATTAATTATTGCTAAAAGGTGTAGTTCCTTTTTCCACAGCACACCATTAGTTCAATGTTTAACCTTAATCCACTCAGTTATATCCATGAACCTAAGCAGAACTCTGTTATTGCCATAGGTTAAGTTGCCAAGAAGTGGTGGAAGGCTTTCACCAGTATGCAAGCATTTCACTATAACCATTGAAAGTGGCAAAGTTTATAATTCCAGGTCAGTCCCACGGCTGCAGATCTTATCATTGTGTCTCTGGTGCCAACTGACAAACACAACAAGTTAAAGTACTAAATTGTGAGGCATAATTATATTACTAGATAAATAGATGAAAGTTCCCATTTTGCTGATCCACAGCAAGAAAATATTAATTAAATAGAATAAAATGCTATAGTAAAAAGGTAGGAGTGTGTGTGTGTATTAGTGAAAGTTTAAATAAACAGTTGCTAAGAACAGATTCATCATCTTGAGAATATACAATACAGTCTGGTAAGCTGGCAATAAAATAAGATACAGAACATGTGAAGGGGGATGTAATAGTGAGACATGAAGACACTTTTTTATATTAAAGTCAATAATGTACTCCCAAAGTGTTAATTTAAAGCAGCAATAATCTACACTTCATGGCAGCTGCAGCATGAAATACTTTTAAAGGCTTCTGGTTTGGAGCAATTCATTACTTTTATTGCCAGAAAAACTATTATTTTTTCTTACTTTTATATAGTAATTCAGCCGTATAACTACAGTAACTGCAAATCACACCGCAAAGAATTAAAAGGTATTTCAATCAAAATATACGTTTCTTTATTATCTAGATAAGTACACCTTGGGGTTATCAGTATAATTAATGGGATGCGCCAATGTTTTAAAATATGTGCGCTATTTTTATGGAAACATATCAAAGCCTGGGGAATGGTATTTGCTGTCTGCTAAATGCTGTTGAATTATATATTTTATAAGTAAGCATGTGTTCACATTACAGTTTCTATACCATTAGTAGAAATAAAAATATAGGCTCATGGGGGTGACTACATGCGTTGAAGAGCTCCATGATGCCATAAAACCCTGAAGGTTCTATTATTCTGATACCAGCTTTAGTTTCTGAAGTAAAAACAAGGCAAGCAGGGGTGTGCTTAAAAAACTCCAGGATTTTCAAATGTTAACTCTTGCAGTGGGGCTACACCCACACTACAAGGGTTGACTGCTCTTTTGGTCTAGGGAACAGAATAAAGAAGATATACTCACTCAGTCCTCAATCCTGTGGTAGTCAGCATTAACCTCTCTCCCCCTCCACTCCAGCTCTTGTATGTCCTTTGGTGTCTTCACGTCTAATAGACCTGTTAGACATGGCGATGCTTGTTTACATGTTACAGTATAATCCACATTTTAGGCCTAAAGTTACTTAAAACCCCCTAAACATATTTTTTCTGAAAGCCAAGACTCTATATACTAAAATGGGGGGCAGCTGCACATTTTTAAGCTGCACGACATACGCGCAACTTATTATCAAACCCAAGCATTTTGTGAAAAACGCACTTAAGGTAAATGTAATGCTCCAATGCACTATATAAACCATTTTGTTTGTAAAATATAAAAGATGAAGCTACAATGAGTAAATAAATACCCAACATGCCAAGGTTAAAAATTGTGTGTGTCAGTGAAACTGTGACAGAATTCCGTACCCCAAAAAGTCCATACACAATGCTTTAAAACCCCCTACAGGTCATCAGTTTAGAGATACGCAGAAATATTGGCCCTAGAATTATTGCTCTCACTCTGTCATGTGCGGCAGTAGCACAATCGTTGTTTTCGTACATAGGCGAACCGACGCTTGTTTACATGACAAAGCGCATGCTGGGGGGGCTTTCATTTTTTTCTTCTAATTGTAAAATTAATTAATTAAATATTTTTAAAACGTTTTTTTTTTTTTACTTTTTACTTTAGTTGCTATCACATAGAGGGACTTACAATCCCCCATGTGACAGCATATTGGTGATGACAGGTCCTCTTTAAGGCAATACTGGGGATCCAGTATGGATAAAGATAAACAGGGGGGTAGGAGAACATCATAAAGGTTCAGTGGGAGTTATAGCTATTAAAGGTGACATCAAAGGACATCTAAGGCACATACAGAAGCAAATGGAGTCCATACTTGGAGAGAAGGCCAGAGTAGACCTGAGAGGCATCAGGGGAGAAATCCAATAAAGTTTCCCGACTTCCCTCCAGGTGATGATGGTATCCCTCAGAAGGATATTTCCTTTGATAACAGAAGGAATAGCACACCATGGAGTATGGATAAAACCCCTTAGGGACCAGGGATGGACGAGTCGCTGTTCTAATGATGTATTAGTAAAAAAGGAAGTGCCATGTAACCAGTCCCTAACATGTCTAATATTTAAGAATCGACCAGTAAAACACATAGGCTACATCCCCAGGGAAAGTCATTACCAATTGACGTTATCAAAAGCCTTCTCTGCATCCAGAGATAAGAGTGTGAGGGGATGTGGAGAAGGCTCACTCAATCGATGACCTCTCAAAGCCATGAGAATCTTTCGTACATTTGCTACTGCAGAGCGTCCTGCGACAGAACTGACTTAATCAGGAGAGATAAGCTTCAGCAACATGGCAGTCAACCTATTTGCAAGAATTTGTAGAAAATATTTTGGCATCGAGTAATGTAATGATAAAGGACAATATGAGCCAGCCTGCAGAGGATCTTTCCTTTTTTGGGAACAATCGGATGTATGCATCAATAAAGGTGGGAGGATATTGTTGGTATGTTAACACATGTTGATAAAGGGCCCATAGTGTGGGAATAATTTCATCATTTTCATCATCATATTAAAACAGGGCTACCCATAAAGCGCGGATCCACATTTTTTTACAATTTCATCACACAGTTTGTTTTAGAATTTTGAGGAAAGACTATCAGGGCTAGGTGTCTTTGAATCCGTCCCCGATATCCCGCCTCTTTGTGACTTCTACCAACTCCGCAAACACAGGAGCTCACGTACCCTAGTGCCCTCGCCTCTGCTGCTCAGTACTCCAAACCTGCCTCTGAGGCCCAATCCCTCAACTCTGCCTCTGCAGTTCAGCACCCCGAGGTTGCCTGCTGCTTCAACTAGTCCCTTGTGTCTGTGTGGGTGCGCTAGAGGGCCGCAACCTGGAAGGTGTCCAGCAGCCAATCATCCTCACCACTAGATGCTCTGTCGAATACCTGGCCCTTCTTAGATTCTGCGCCTCTAGTGCGTCCTCAGAACGCACAGACCATTCGTTGCTCTCTCCCTGTGACCTATGTCCCCGATATCCCGCCTCTTTGTGACTCCTACCAACTTCGCAAACACAGGAGCTCACGTACCCTAGTGCCCTGGTCCCTAGACCGTGACATTCTCATTAAGTTTTTTAAGATGTCCGAGGGTTTGTTGGCATTTATTGGATGACCTTAGTTCCTTAACATTCTAAATAACTATTCTCAGGGTGGATCCCATTGATATGGTAAAGATTATCTTGAAGAATAAAGCAAAGAAAAACTTCTGTTCCAGAGCTCCTGAAGTGACAGTTGAGACTAGTTTCGGTTGGTGGGTCCACATGGTGGGTCCACATGGAGAACGGGCCCACATGGAGAACCTTCAAACAAGTAGATGGGCCATTTAATGGGGCCTGAAGAAAAACATCAGATACCCATACCATTAGTCCAAAATAACTTTAAATTGCAAGAAAAGCATATGAAAATAAAAACAAATAAAAAATGAAAATGTCCATGAGTAAGGACATCCTTTTTTGCCAAATGAGAGCATCTTTTGAGTTGACCTCAAGTGGGATTAAACGTGATACCCACAAGGCAAAGTCTATGTAAATAGAAAAACCAAAAGTAAAGTCCCACCACCTTAAGGTAACAATGATGTACAAAATTTTAAAAAAACGTGAACACCGTGTTCAGTAGAAAAAATGGTGTAAAAGGTAGAAGTTAATGTGACCATAGCACCAATGCAGCACGAGGGCCCAGCCCAAAGGGGTACAAGAATATGGCCAAATATGGCCACCATGGCTTTTGATTGTAGAAGAAGAAGTTGGGGCATCCAGTGAGTCAAGAAACCCCTGAGCTTGTGCGGTTGAATTGAAAGCGCCAGTTTTTCACATCAGGGGTAGAACTAAGCACTGTAGGATATTGAAGAGCAAATTTGATGTGTTTGTGAACCAGCATCTGGCATACCCCATAGAAAGATCTCCTTTGCTTGGTTATTTCAGCAGAATAATTTGCAAATAGAAGTAGTTTGAGAGTAACCACCACTAAATTGCATTGTGTATGATAAGCTTGGAAGAAACTTTGTTTGTTATAGTAATCCAGGTCATGCACAATCACCTCGGCATTTTATCATCTCTAAATGGGCCAATTCTATGAGCTCTTTCCAATCTGCAGAGGTAAGAGAGGTCTAATGCATTTGAAATAGCTGAAGATCAGAAAGAGCACAAATCAATAGATATGACAGATTCCGTTATACCAATAATCCTTGGATTATTTCAGCAAGATCGGTTTTCTAAATCATCAACTTTCTCAGATAAAGCGTGGGAACGTTGGGATTCAGTAGCATCATCCTCTAAATCACATATGCACAGCTCCATGGCCTGCAAATTGTGAGTTTGGGCCTCTACAGTGGCATTTATTTTCCACAGGTGAAGTTGCAGGGAATCTTAAATGATAGCAGCAATATCAGACTTCAGATGTATAGTTAATTCAGAGGCCAGTGTCTTGTAATCTATGGGAGCTGTCTCAGCAATGTGTGAGGAAGACTCACCCTCCAAGTCTTCGTTAGCAGAATCCAGCAGCCTGTTAGTGTCCTCCATGTTTGTAGAGTCTCGGCCGTTATCAGCGTGATCTGAGAGAGAGCGTTGTTCCTTTGGGGGGCGAGAGAGGAACTTCATGGAGGGTAGAGGGTTCAGCAAGGTGCGGACTGCTGCTGGTGGATGGAAAGTGCTCTAGTGTATGTTCTTTAGAGGGCGGCATTACGGATCTTGGGAACGCTCGTCTATCCGGAACCAGAAGTCAAAATATATATATTTTAAATATGTTTTGTTAGGCTGTGTGGATAGGAACACAGAACAAACATATAGTGGGTTTTTTGTCAAATTTAACTGCAAAAGTGGAAATACACTTGAAGCTTTTTGTGGGTGTGGATGGTTTTTGTAGAATTTAAGTGAACACAGGCTCACATAACCACTTTCTTCCCAAAACAAAAAAAAACATAACTGAAAAATATGTATTTCTTAAGGCAAATTTTGAGAGCTTTGAAGATGTTGTACTAGTCTTTGGCAGGGAATCATTAGGTAAGGTTTCATACATGAGTGAGATTTTATTGTATGTGCCTTTGAATGAGTTTCACTGGAGGTTTTCAAGTTGTTCTAGTCACAATCAACTAAGAGGAGGCAAACTTAGATCACCCTACTGTAAAGAGCCAGGCAAGTCCTTTAAATTCCTTAGAAATAGTTTGAACCAGTGTGCACTGGTAACTCAAATACTCTTCATTAAATGAAGAATTATATTGCATTCTAATAAGGAAATTGGAGATAATAAGTCCTGGAGATATATTTAAAAATCTGTAAACATTATAGATAGATAAAATCATGAACTCGTCTAAAACCTAGATCTAGTTTTCAAGGTCCCCTCCTCCCTGCTCTCCAATCACACATTAAAGCAAAAATTCCAGAATACATACCTTAATTTCAGCCAGTCACATGAAGAATATGGTACTTTTTTTTCTTCTCCAGCATTTGCCGTGGGAGTTCCTTACTTCTGGATAGATTGATGCCGAATTTGTGATGTGAGAGTGCTGTTGTAGAAAGCATTCTTATGTGTAGGTGTGTCATTGGAAACCTTGGCTTGCAGAAAGTGGTTGGATGATGCTGGACATCTTACAACCTGGAAGAGGACAGGGAAACAGCTGTGAAGAACGACATGGATGGCAGTGCAGGAGGGAAGAACTATTAAAAAACATGTATTTGGGATGTTGTTGAAGTCTGCTCTTTTGTTTTTACAATAAGTAATTATGAAAACTGAAAAACAAAGTGTCTTTTGTTTAATATAATGTGGGAGAAGTTTATATAGCTTATCTCTATCTCTGCAGCTGCCAATAGGGTGTTATTGAGGATTTTGGGGTAGAGCCATATAGCGCTGATAATAATTTGTTTTGCAATTATGAAAACTGCTGTATTTTTAAAAATGTAAAGCTTGCTGTCCCTGGAGTTGGGCTTCAATAAAACTGAATCAAGAAGCAATGGTGTGTTTCAATGTTTAAGGGCAGCTTCCAGTGGCCATTGAAAACTTCACCAAACATGGTCATATTGTGTACAAGCCACCAAATGAAATACCACATTGATACAGGAGTTACTATCCTTGTGTTCTATTCATCATTATGATGCAGGAGCAGCTGTAACTTATGCTTTCAGAGTAGTTACACTAATTTGACTTACTACATGCAGCTGGCAAGGAAACAAAGACAGGCACATCAATATTTTTCAAGCATGTATGCATGGATATGTCTTTAGAGATATTGATCCATAGAAATTCACAATGAGCAAACTGTGTTTTATCTGTTCTCTTCAACAAATTACTAAAATTAATGATTTTTTTAAAAAGAGAACCTGAAGGTAGGCAGAGAGCAAGGGAATATTCATAAGCCTGTGGTCTCCTTGTAGCTGATCTAATCCCGATTAGAGTTGGGCTCGAACATCGCTAGTTCATTTGTTCACTGAACAACTATAAGGGCATTCGGCGGTCTGTTCAACCGCTGAGCGCTCCACAAGGCAATGCACGTTGTGAAGCCCTAATTGGCTAATGGCTCGCACCAGACCACAGGTCATGGTGCAAGACTTTGCCAAATCATGGCTCACCTGTCAGATGACGTGAAACTGTACACAATTGTTTGTTTTGCGGGCATCTGTCAAAATGCCATTATGCGGCAGGTGTTCGTCATGAGCGGACGGGACGGCGGTATTCATTTTTTCAAATGATTAATTCTATTTATTTTTTATTGTTTTATTTTTTATTTCAACGAGTCATCGTCGTCGTCGTGGACAATGCCAGACGTCGTGATTGACCCTGGTTTACGTCGGTGGATCCATTTTTTACCCCTTACTCATTCACAAGAGAGGGGCACATCTGGGTGCCCCTTCATTAGAGGGGTACCCTGATGTGAATACGCCCCCTGACTGCACCCCCACAACCAACACCCCAGGGCTTGTGGGGAAGAGACCCTTATCCCCATCGGCATGGGGATAAGGTGCTTTTCCACGGGCAACATGATATAATCACTGGCTCAAAGTGTGCCAAGAAAATATCCCCCACACCACTACACCTGAACTGTTGATACAAGGCAGGATGGATCCATGCTTTCATGTTGTTTACGCCAAATTCTGACCCTACCATCTGAATTTTACAGCTGAAATTGAAACTCAGACCAGGAACAATTTCCAAACTTCTATTGTTCAATTTTGGTGAGCCTGTTCAAATTGTAGCCTCAGTGTCCTGTTCTTTTTTTTTTTTTTTCCAAATTCTTTATTTTTGAAATTTCAAACATTTTGTAGACACAAAGAAAAGAGGGTATTATGCAGAACAGTTACATAGAGGCAAAAATAGGACGTTAAGGGGGAAACAAGATTACAAGATGTAGGGGCCCAGAGGTCAGTTAACAAAATAAAATAACATCCTGCAGTATTCCTGACGATACAAGGAGATAGAGCTATAGTGTAGTCACGTCATGAGTACAAACAGTAACCATCGGAATAGTACATTGACTGAAGACCCCAGGGTCCTTCCTACGCAAGGAAAGGAAATCAGAGTGACAGAGAAAGTATTT
>NW_017306300.1:1801498-1808017 GCF_000935625.1 Nanorana parkeri | reverse complement strand
CCCCATTTATATGTAGCCCCGGAGGAGCGCACAACTTCCAGTAGGGGACCCAGTAGACGTCTCATCTGCAAAGTATTTCTGGACAAGTCCGGAAAGAGGCGTATCGTCGCCCCGTCAAAATCCAATTGGCCCTTACGCCAGGCCAGTTGCATGATTGCCTCTTTTCTGCTGTAATTATGAACCTGGCAGATGATGTCTCGCGGTCTATTTGGGTCCGTTGACCTGGGGCCCAGGGCTCTGTGAGCTCTGTCCAACTCTAATGGAGTATCTGGAGGCAGGTCAAGGTAAAGATTAAGGATCCCCTGAACTGTGGTTTTAAGGTCGGAGGGGTTTGTAGATTCCGGCACCCCCCGAATGCGTATGTTATTTCTTCTGCTTCTGTTATCCTGATCGTCTAGGCGGAGCATCATAGCAATCATATTCCGTTGATGCAGGGTTTGTGCTTCCTCTAGGCGGTTTAGCCTGTGTAAGACATCAGATTGGGAGCGTTCCACAGTCGTAATTTTGGAGTGGACCGTGGAGAGCTCTTCTTTCACTTCCGCAAGATCTTGCTTATAAGCTGTTTCGATACGCTGAGTGAAAGCCTCGAAATCCGCTTTAGTGGGGATCAAGGTTGCTAAGTCTGCTTTAGTAGGGAGGGTGCTGAAGAGGTCTCTCAACGTGGCAGTCAGCTGTGGGTGCGGACCCCCTGGTTGCGATGGCCCTGTTTGTGCGGCTTGGCCAGATGGTAGGGGTACGTCTGAACTCCAGGAGCCCAGCGAGTCCTCTCCCACAGGGCCCTGTGGGGGTGAGGTCCAGTCCATGGTTCCCAGGGGGGGACAGATCTCAGGTATGGGAGCACGTGTCTGGGTGCGGGGGGGTAGAGGGGTCCCCCGTTGTGGGCATTCCCCTGTGTCCCCGCTGCCTAATGAGATCACAGATCGGGGTGAGGTCGGTATGGCAGGTGACAAGGAGGTTTGTGACTGGGCATCAGCTGGTGTTCCGTTCCTTGGAGAGGATGTCACCCGGCGGTCGGGTATAGGCCCCATGTGATCGGGGAGGGCCAAGCTGGAGAGGGTACCTGATGTCGGCGTCTCCCTCCCCATCCTCCACTGCGTCTCATCGTTGGAAGTGGGTATTTTAGGCAGGGAAATCAAGTTTGATCGCTAGTTAGGACCGGAGCTTCCTCAACGTGCGCCTCACTGCTCCATAGCTTGGCCACGCCCCTCAGTGTCCTGTTCTTAGCTGACAGGAGTGGCACCCGGTGTGGTCTTCTGCTGCTGTAGCCCATCTGCCTCAAGGTTTGACGTGTAGTGCATTCAGAAACAATATTCTGCATACCTTGGTTGTAACAAGTGGTTATTTGAGTTACTGTTGCCTTTCTATCAGCTTGAACCAGCCTGCCCATTCTCCACTGACATCAACAAGACATTTTCATCCACACAACTGCAGCTTACTGGATATTTTCTCATTTTTGGACCATTCTCTGTAAACCCTAGAGATGGTTGTGCCTGAAAATTCCAGTAGATAAGCAGTTTTTAAAATACTCAGACCAGCCCATCTGGCACCAACAACCATGCCACGTTCAAAGTGACTTAAATCCCCTTTCTTCCCCATTCTGATGCTCGGTTTGAACTTCAGCAAGTCATCTTCACCATGTCTAGATGCCTAAATGCATTGAGTTGCTGCCATGTGATTGGCTGATTAGCAATTTGTGTTACCAAGCAATTGAACAGGTGTACCTAATAAAGTGGCCGGTAAGTGTACATACACACACAACCTCATGGGTTGAACCCGATGGACCTGTGTCTTCATTAAGCCCCGACAACTATGTAACAACATTACTTGCCATTTGTACTAACTTCTATATATGGGTATTAATTGTACTTTCAGCCATAATTTGGAACCAGTTAGCTACCAATGCTATTAAGAAATCCATGTAAGTGTGCTAAAGTCTCTTTCCCAGACCTACAGTACCCCACTCTCTCCTGTCCCAGATGCAAAGTTACTGCCATCCACTGGCCACCGTCCACTACAATGTTTATATCCTGATGGTAAAATCTTCTTTCTGCTGGTGATGCCTGTGCATTTGACAACTATAGACCTCTGACTATTGATCCACATGAATAGTGCTTCAGTATTTTATTTTAGTCTCTATTATTTAATGGCACTAAAATTGTCAGAATAAGATGGATTTGTTATTTGAATACTTGTCCCCTTTATGCAACCTAAGACAGAACATAATTTATCAAACTGTAATGTGATATCAATAAAAAAAGGAAAACAAATATGAATCACTTGTAACGTAACATAACATTTCCAAAATAAGAATTTAGGACAGTTTCACATAACATCTACCAGCTTTCTTGTCATTTTAATTTAGTATTTGTAATTAGAATCAGATTAATTAGAAAATATTTACTAGGAACATAGAGTAACTGCTAATGAAATTGCATCTGATAAGTGGCAATAGGTAAACAGAAAACATTTTAAACACAAAAAGGAAATCTAAATCTAGATCCAAATACAGGGCTATAAAATGTATATGCATAAAGGCATTTTGGGTGTGAAAGAGTGTTATATGCCCTATTGGATTTTCTAAAAAGCTGGCCTGACTAGTTCTAATTATACCAAAGGTGTGAATGCTTTATAGAGATTCTTCCTGAGTATATAACTGCTGCAAATGCTGCCTTGTTATATTTGAAACTGGAAATGCAATAAAGTTGGCTACAGCCAATTTTAAACCTGAACTGCTTTATGGACTATTGTTACCCGTGCCCCCCACTGAGGCTACCTACCCCCAGAGACAGCAAAAGCAAGACTGTTATCTTTGCAACATACATATTATTAGGCTTTTACTAATAAATGGGATGTGTTTACAATGTTTTTTTCTTTGAATTACTTTTTTGCATTGTTAGCGCTTGGTATTTGCCAGAAGTTAGATTAAGAAGTTAAAAGGATGAGAGGTGTGAGAGGTGGATTGTGAGGGAAGCTCCAAAGTACATATTTAGAAAGAAAAACTTTCAAGGTTACTTATACTTGCAGTCACTTCTCACCAGGAAAGTGCTGTGCAGAATCAATCATTTGTTTGGAGATTGCAAAATAGAACAGTATTCATTTTTTCCCTACGTGAGGACAGCAAAGGTGACAGCAAAATGAAATCTTCATTTACAATACATTTCCAAAGAACAGGTCATCATCACATTTCCCCTTGCATCTATAGAGTGTATCATAAACATCTTCCACAGTCCCAATAACAGGAGCCAAATCTCATTCAATATATTCTAGGAAAAATAATCATAAACTTTGTATCGAGTAGCCATGATAGCACAGAAGCAAAACTAGTTCTCAGGATGCATAATCACCATACAGGAATGCGTAAAACGATCTGTGGAATTTCTATATACTACCTAGAGTGGAAAAACTTTACCCCTTGCAATCAAAATGGAAATGTGTGCATGAAGAATGGAACATTTTTAAGTAAAAGCAGTTGACTTTAAATGCAGAGCTTAATATTGAGCATTTTAAGAGTAGTCTGCATTGTGACAACATAAAATTAAATCCAAAAGTAACCATACATTAAGCGTGGAACTGTGTATGTGTGTGCATGTATAAAACATTTCCTATTTCAACTTAAAAGAAGCGCAGATTACATTTGTTACTGTCATTTTATTGGTCTATTATAAGCACAACAACCACATTTTGGGAATCCAAAGTTTTCAGTTGATTATACAAACAAAACGGAATTGTCAGTGAATTTGTGAATTATGCAGAGTGCCACAGCACAGCCAATTTTAAATGTGGCCTCTGTGACCCAGTCATTAACTTGAATGGGTGACAGCTGTCGGTTCTAAACAGCATATTTGGAATTCCTGCTGCAGGAATTCACAAGTTCTTGACCCAGGAATCCCTAAACTTGCCTACTATGGCGTAAATGAGTAAATGAAGCCTTAGAGGACATTGCACCCTTAAACCTTAGATTTTTAAACCCTATTTTTTTTAGCTATTTAAAATGCTGATGTAATCACTTTCTATGTATTTTGCTCCATCATGTTTCAAAGTTTTCCTTTACTCCAAATTTAGCTGGTCCCTTGGTTTTTGGCTCCACTTTTCACTTTTAGTGTGGCTCTTTTCCTTTTCCAGTGTCCTATAAAGTCTGCTGTAGCAACCACATTCATTCACTCTCCACTGAGATGACTACAGAGTGATGTTTGGGCACTGAAAGCATTTGTTGTACTCTTGGGATGTCTGTGCATGCGGCCAAATTTTCTCAATGACAAACTTTGCATGCACAATGACACTTTGGATGTTGGAACATGTATTCTAGATGAATGTAATATTTCATCTGGTAATAGGGTTATGAGTGTGCACTCCCTTGCAGGAAGTTCAGCACACCGGGAACGGTAGGATGTGAGTATACGGTGACAAAAATAAAGGTGCTTAGGAATGGTGTTGAAAATAATTGATTACAGTACTATGCTAAATAAATAAATTCTGATGTGTTGCTGATTGTCTTCCAATTTTTTCAGAAAATTGGGAACACTATAGTCTTAAATGTTGCTTATACCTACTCTTGACCTGGAAGAAGGAAAAATAACTTTTTTAACAATACATATGCTAGGTTATGCTTACAGTGAGAATAATGGCTTCAAATTCCAATTTTTGTAGTTCTTATCCTATTGATTGAGAAAGAAAAAGAAGATCCAAATAAGACAGCTGTCAGTTTAACTTCAGATGAGGAGAAAAAGCTGTATCAATTCACTAATATATAGATTTTTTTTCTGATTGCAGTGTAGGATGCAATTTTTAATAAGAAAACCATCCTACTGACATTTTATTTCTGTTTAATAGAAAATGGGTTGTTTGTCAATTTGATTTTTAAATAGGTTTATAAACTGATGGCTTCATATAATTTTTAGTTGCATGTAAATTGTCATTTATTACAGGGTGATAGTTAAAAAAAAACACATGCTGGGCTTTCTAATAAGAAGGACTAGCACTTCCATTATGCCTTCTGGCAGACTATATTTATCCACTACATCTTGTTATTTTTAGCAGAGGGGAGGGAGACATTTCATTTACCTGATTGATTCCAATCTGTATTTAAACACAGCAATTTTAAGAAATAGACTTTGGAGGGGGCAGAACTTGCATAGAGCTCCACTTTCTGGCTGTAAGGAGTACAAATAAAATATTCCTATGTAATATTTACCTGAATTAAATATATATTCATATTTTTTTTAGTTTTCAAAATGCAATTGTTAAGATCACACCTAGCTTAGATCACCTTTTCTCTGTAAACTTCCCGCCCTTGCTCAAGTTGGTTAGCAGAGATCTAAAGATGTGGACCCGCTCATATCATACCTGGTTTGGTAAGAATGCAGTCTTGAAAATGACTATACTCTCTAAATTTTTGTACCTTTTCCAAACACTTCCCATATATGTCCCAACCCCTTTCCTCCAAACGTTGCCAAGGGAATTTTTACGCTTTCTATGGTCTCCATCCCGCCCGCGTCTTTCATACCACTCTCTACTGCTACCCAAGGAGCATGGCGGCATTGCTTTCCCGGACCCCACTCTTTATTATAGGGCGGCACATCTGGCAAGGATTGTATCCTGGTGTAGAGATGTCCTGTTGAAACCTTGGGTACCCATGGAACAACTATTCTCCCAGACTCCACTATGCTATCTCCCGTGGATGCCCCTCTCCGATATATACGAGTCCAGCTAGCACACCCCCTTATAGGTCCGACACTGAAGGCCTTCCACTCAGTAACAGGTCTGCTGGGCCAGAGTCGGGGTGTATCCAGAATGTCCCCAGTGTTAGATCATCCTGTTTGCCCTCTGAATAGAGGAGACAACCACTCCAAGAAATTGAGGGATATGGGGAAATGCAGGTTAGGCGATTTTTTGATCAATGGCCGTATGTGCTCCCGAGATGAACTTATATCCACAATCCTCCCCCACTTCCGTTGTTCGCCCGATTGTGTCTCGAGAAAACCCCCTCCTAATCATTCTCTATCCAGGGTTTACAAGCTACTCAGAACTCCTGCTGACTCATATGTGCCTCCATTTCTTCTTAAATGGGAGCAAGACCTACAGCTATCTCTATCAATGGAACAAAGAGCGGACATCTTATATTTCTCTCACAAAGCCTCCGTTGCTTGTAAAACGCAGGAAGCTAACTACAAACTGCTCACACGCTGGTATAGGGTTCCCTCCATTCTGCACAAGATTTGGCCACACACTTCTAATCAATGCTGGCGTTGCAATGAAAATGGAGGGATCCTTGCTACATATCTTCTGGTCTTGCCCTCGTTTGGGAAACTTCTGGCAGATGTGCAAGTTATATGTAAGGCACTAACTGGGATAGATCTCCAAAATGACCCGGCTGCTATCCTCCTTCACCTGTCTGCCTTATCCAGAAACAGATATAAACGATCCTTGTTGATACACCTTCTGAATGCTGCTAAAATGTGCATCCCCTTACTCTGGAAAACTACAACTGTCCCCACCACTGCAATGTGGATCTCGAAAGTA
>NW_017306300.1:1762192-1801224 GCF_000935625.1 Nanorana parkeri | reverse complement strand
CTTGTAAAACGCAGGAAGCTAACTACAAACTGCTCACACGCTGGTATAGGGTTCCCTCCATTCTGCACAAGGTTTGGCCACACACTTCTAATCAATGCTGGCGTTGCAATGAAAATGGAGGGATCCTTGCTACATATCTTCTGGTCTTGCCCTCGTTTGGGAAACTTCTGGGCAGATGTGCAAGTTATATGTAAGACACTAACTGGGATAGATCTCCAAAATGACCCGGCGGCTATCCTCCTTCACCTTTTGCCTTAACCAAAAAAATCTGGAAAACTACAACTGTCCCCACCACTGCAATGTGGATCTCGAAGGTACGGGAAACCGAGAGGATGGAGTGCATGACAGCCTCCTCACATCATCAGGAAGCTAAATTCAATAAAAGATGGTTCTATTGGCACGAATACCTCCTTTCCTCGGAGTCCCCAGTGGCACCACAGTGTAGCGCTTAGGCTCCGTCAACTAAGTATACACTACCCTGTCCTGACCTGGAGTTGAAAGGTCTCTTCCCAACCCTCCCCTCCCCACCCCATTCTCCCTTTCCTTCCCTCCCCCCTCTCCACTACCCTCTTCCCCCTCTGAGCTGTCCCCCCTTTTATTTCGTATTTATTTATTTTGTTATTCTCTTTTCTTTTTTCTCTCTTTCTCTATAAACCTCTTTATGTTCTTTGGAAACGTCAAGTTGATCACTAGATTGCTCCCTAAGACGCCAGAGACAGAAAAAATCCACTTGCATAGCAGAAGTGGTTAACCTTTGTTAAATATGTCTTATTTTCTTCTGTGATCATTGTATCTGTTTGCACTTGACCTATTGGACTTTAACACTAGGGCTGCATTGTTATTGTTATTGTTATTACAGATGTTGTACTTCTGATGCTTGTGATCAAAATAAAGATTTTCAAAAAAAAAATAGTGTTGGTCATGACAACCTTGCTTGACCAACAACAGTAAATATATGTATATATGTATTGTGTAATTTGTAATAAAATACATATAATCAAATATGTTTAATTGTGTTTAATGTCATCTTTAAAGCAGCCCTTTTAAAAAATAAATTCCTCCTTTAAAATATTTGAAATAACTTTTCAACAACTTTCTTTTATTTTGTTATCAACTGTAAAAAAAAGTATTTTAATTGCAATTCATATACATAGGCTGTTAATACAGCTTTGTAAATGCCACTTGGATCCATTCTTAGCATCTTGGTTACCAAGAATGGGCTAGGGGATGTACCAAGAAAGGGGTGTATACAGCACATGCGTAGTAAGCGACAAAGTGTAAAAGTTTGCTAGGAGCAAGATGAACATTTTTGTTGGTTTTTTTTTGCAAGAGGGACATGCAAAGTCTCCTTTTCCAAAAATCTCCGAGCAATTTTTTAAAGTAAAGTTCGGCTTTAACTTAGTTTTTGCACTCTCTTTTTTTAATGATGTTAGGTTTCCATCAACACTTCTTGATTGTCTTTTCATTACATTTCTGCATGTACTGATTACTATCTACTATATCAGGGACATGAAAAGTTTCATGCATCTGTGGGTTTTTTCTATTCTTGTACACTTTAAAAATAAATCAAAAAATACATAGCAAACAACATTTGGTAGCAACATCATGTGAATTATAAACACCGAACCATGAGCTCACCTCTCTGCTGACCCTCATTAACAATGTATTGCTTTGAAACCACAGGTAGAACGTTGTACTTCACGTGTTTGTTCTGTCAGGAAAATCAAGTAAAGCGTCACTTCACTCGAGTGTCTTGAGAAAAAATATTTAACCTTTTTACTTTTCTTTCAGTTTTGTTTTGCAACCTGGGTAATCATAAGTTTCTAAAAATGTTACCTTAATTTCTTAGTGCAGTCCTAATGGCAACATAATCAAACTGCATTGTATCCACATTGTTTGCCAGTGAAAATTAAATGCGGAAAAAATTGTATGGGGCAGATTGTACAAAGCTGCATTAAGGCATACATTCGTGACAAACAACCTTTGGCTCTTTTTTTCATCCATACGTAGTAAGTGAATGTATAGACTGGGGATTGGAAAATCAGAAGGGGAGCTGGCAAAACTATGAACTCTCAGCAGAGCACCGTGCAGAATCAACTGAAAATGTCTAACTCTTCCATCTAAAAATGAATCATTTTTAAGTCCTCTCATTGACAAGACAGATGGAGCTACTTGTCACAAACTGAGCAAGACAGAGTGAACTGGATCCTATCCTGATAACCATTGGGCTTGCCAAGGAGTCTAAGAAACATATGTTATTCACCAGGAACCCCCTTACAAGGTTTTGCGCACCACAAGGTCATGTCTACAGATAATTACAGAGATAGTAGGAAACTGTAATATGACTATCAGAAAAAAACAGCCAGGCTACTAGTAAGGAAACAGAGGAGCTGGTGGCAGCAGGGAGAGAATCAGATAGACCCAGCTGCAAGGACTCATAGGAGCAGAGTCTGGCAAACGTAAAGTACCAGGAGTAGCTGTGCCCAGCTGCAAAGTCTCAGAGGATCAGAGTTTGGCAAATAGAGTTTATCAAGAGTATATGTGCCCAATTCCTGGGGCCCGTGCACAGGTGTCCCCAAAATATAACGGGAAGTACCGGGAGAGCCAAGGGACAAAGTGTCATGGTACAGGTATGTAACAGGACTTAGGTCTGGAAGTAGGTAACAGCAACATGCCTACAAGCAGGTAATGGCAACAGGACTACAAGAAGGTAACAGGACTTAAGTCTATAAGCAGGGGACAGGGCTCAGGACTCAGGATACACAGGAAATAATATCAGGCTACTGAGCCATAGTCCTGACTGCAGGAAGGGTTTAAATACCCTTCCAGGAAGCACCAGGTGATGGATAAGTGCTGGCAGCTGGGAGATACCCGCAGGTGAGCACTGGAGCTGCAGGTGCCAGCAGCACCCAGTGCCTGACAGTTCCTGGCTGCCTCGAGACACCTACAGGTGAGCACAATAACTGCAGGACCTAGCTCCAGCGCCACCTGGAAGCGCTCTGGATCCTAACATCCCAGCTGCAAGGGGTCAAAAGAGCAAAGTTTGTCAAACAGAGCATAGCAGGAATAGCTTTGCCCAGCTGCAAGGTTTTAAAGCAACAGATTTTGGCAAACATAAGGTACCAGGAGTAGCTGTGCCCAGCTGCAAGGGCTTGAAGAAGCAGAGTTTGGAAAACAGATCATGCCAGTCCTTGGATTTGGGAGAATGAAGCAGACAGGTCTGATTGGCTGCAACATGGAGGGTAAATCCTGGAAGTGACTGGGGCTGCGAACCTTAGGAGATGCTGGAACGGGAAAGGTAAGTAATCGCTACACTGCTACAAGTTTAAGTTTACATCTACATTCATTTAAGTAGATGTGAACACTAACTGAATGGCATTTTGGTTCCTAAATCACTGTGTATCATAAAGAATGTCCATGTTTTTTTTTTCTTCTTTTTTTATAAAATATTGGTTGCATGGCATTTTCAGCGCAGGTTTCCTGATAGTGAGAAAGGTGGACTTCTTAATCTGTGTTGCAGTAGCCACTTGAGTCCCCACTGGAAACAATAGAAACACATGTCACAGTGACCACACTGAAGCACAGTTGGGAAACAGGTACAGAACATGGTCACCCTGTAACAGGAAGTACTTGAACAAGGACCTTCATAACAGGATCACCAGATATTATTTTAATGAAAGCTGCATATTCAAAAATAATGACAATTACTTTTGAAAATACATTAACATGTTAAAACATTTATGATATAATATTGTTTTTTGTTACATGTAAGTAATGAAAAAAAGAGTATTTTGCAAGCAAAAAAAATATTTGATCCTTTATGTGTATATCCAGCTGCTAATTTTATTATGTGTATATCCAGCTGCTATTTAATACTACAATGCTTTTTTTAGGCTGAGCAAGACAATGGTCATCCACTTCCAGCATTTGCTAACCTTCACATTGAAATTTTGGATGAAAACAACCAAGCTCCTTATTTCACATTGGCTACATATCAAGGCTTCATACTAGAGTCTTCTCCTGTGGGAACAACAATCTCTGACAATCTAAATTTAACTGCTGCACTAAAATTTGTAGCTTTGGATAATGATATTGAAGAGGTGAGTTCTCCCATTTATATATTTATTCTCAACTAAATGCAAACACAACATGTGCTTTCATAAAAAAACAATACATGTTACTACTGTACACTTACAGTATATTAGGAGTAGTTAATAATTGTGTAGTGAGTGTTAATTAAGAACTCTGTTTGCGTCTTGGAACATTTTGTTGCATCTTCCTTTGTGGATTAACATGGGTAGCAAAAGATACATTGGGTGCAGGTTCGCCAGGAGGCAACCCAACCTCCTTAAAGGCACAGAGACACACAAGGGTCCCTGGAATGTGGGCACATCAGCCATGTAAACCTTTCAGAGGTTGTTGATTTGAGTTTGTAATTCTGTGTATGATTTCTTTTCTATTATGGAATTCCATAGATTTAACCCTCAACAAATCACTTAACATACCACTGTAATAGTGCTTGAAACTCACTAAATGTTTCCTGTGAATATTGTTTTTTTTATTAGTTTAGTGCCTTTAAATGCCAATACATTTTGTTTATAGAAAGGACTTATTTTTTTTTTGCATGTGATATTTATTGACATTTTTCAAACATTCGCAGCAGATACACATGTAAAACCATCGTAACAGATTGGCATATGCTTAATACATTCTATGCCATGTATAGATAACGGCTATGTCAGTAAAAAACAACTGTGAGAGCATCCGTTATCTGCATAGCAAACATTGCAACAACTTATGATCAGTTGTCGATAAACCAGAAGGGTAAAGATAGAAGAGGTAAAATAAGATAAACATCTAATGCTTCACCAATATTATCAGATCGATATGAACTAATTTTGGGGTACACCATGTAAGATCGTAGTGATAAAGGGACAAAACTGGGACAAACTGAGTGTCAAGGGATGAGGAGGATCGTAGAGCAATGGGCAATGGGCAAGGGTAGACCGCAACCAATACTGATCCTAGTGATATGGGACATTTTTTATAGTATGAGGAAAGGGGCTCCAGCCTTAAGCTCATAATACATCCAAGGCCCCCAAGGAGCCTTCCAACTTGGCTCTATCATACCATTTCGAGTGTTTTGATGGCCCGTTTAGTCAGGTTCGGACGAGAGACAAATCTGTCCATGTCGTCAGGTGGTTCGTTCCGGTGCATTCAGCAGTCTCTGAGCTAGAGGAGAGGACCGGGTAGTGTACTCGATAAATGTACGGGACGGAGCGATGCTGCACACGTCTAGCTCATCGAGCGCCGGAACCGGAAGTGAAAGGACTTATTATTCCTTCTAGGGTGAATCCACTGAAAACACAAACATTAGTGTTGGATTCTGTTACTCATAACTATTTACTTGAGATCGAATTTCCTTTTTATTCAAACAGTCTCTTGAGGTCTGTTATTATTTTTTTAAAATACTAATTATTGCTTCTGCTGTAGCTTGTTGGTTTTTACAAAGTAGTCACTTCAATTATGTTCCTGCCGAGCCCAAGGTTAAGGCAGGAACAAAACTACAAATGGGAAGCTTTTGACTTTGACAAGAGGCTTTTGAAATATTGCTTTAGTACAAAGAACTGTGCAATAAAAACCTGGCAGTGATTCTAACTCCTCACTACTCTATTGGAATCTAAAAAAAGGTTTTGTCTTTAGTTATACTTCAATAATGTATTGCTTAGTGTTCTTATTCCTTATACTAATTTATAATTAATTCAAAAACTGACTAACTTTAATGGGAATTAACAGTACAGATATTAGAGATGTATATAGATGTATATGTATATAGATGTATATGTATATAGACTACAACGAAGAGACTCTATATGAACTTTAACAAATGATAGCCAGTGATAAACAGAGAATAACACATGGATCCTGTTAAAATGGTGCTCTCTCTTTGATGGCAAGGCATGAGCCATCTCACAACACTTTTTCCTGCAAAGCTTACCACTGCACCTGGAAAAGCTTCTCTAAATGGTGCATGGATCTCAGGCTTAACCCCATGACCATTTCAGCTTATTTGAATGGATGTGTGCCTGATGCTGGGCACCAATAAGTGATAGATTATGGTATTTGCAATCTTATTTTAATAACCCATGGCTTCACATTCCTTGTTCATACTGTCATTGCTCCCATCATCCACCCTGTTAAGACCACCTTGGCTTCATACTTTAATTTGATTCTCTCTGAGTTCAAGGTTTACTCTTTAAGTCCATTTCTTTCTGACCTTATCTCAGAAGATGGATTTCCTTATTGTTATCACTTCAGCTTGAAGGGTTTCAGAGCTGGCAACCTTGCCTTCTTTTCAACCTCAGTGAGGACATTGTTTTCCTTCTCTGTATCTCCTTCACATCCTAAGAGGATTGCTTTGCAGAAGATAGACAAGGCTAGAGTCATCAGGTTTATCTGATGGCCACAGCTTCCCTTCTAAAGACTGTTTCTTAGTTATTCTAGATGGTCCATGCAAGATGTCCTCGGCATCCAGTGCAACAATGTCTGAATAGATTGTGTTGACTATTTTGCAAGCATGTTCCTTAAATGGACAGGAACCTTTGTTTTCTGTCACTGCTTACACTACTAGGGCATTGGGTGTGTAATGGGATTTTCGGCACCAGGTATCGGCTTCTCAGGTATGTAAGGGAGCTACCTAGTCTTTACTTTGTGTTCAGAAAGCTTTAATGTGTGAATGTGACAGTGCTAGTAGATGTTAGCTTTGAGTGGCGATGGGATATTGGTAATGCTCTGATGCTTGAGCATTGCCATGGAACCACTGGTTGCACCTTCCTTTTTCCCTTTGGAACTGCTTCCGCATAACCCATGAGTAGAGAAATTAACAATGTACCCAATAAATGCTAGAAGAAAAGGGGTTGAACTGTTTCTATAGGGATGTACAGTTCATATTTTTTCTTAGGAAGGTTATCTTCTATAAATAATGTTTGTTTACTGCTTGCTACTCTTGAGCTTGTCAGTACATGAAATTATAGCCACTAGAAAATGCTGTACCCTTTGCTTGTGTGCAACCTCCTGGGGTGGTGGTTATACCCATTGGTAGAATATTATCTGAGTATGTCCCCCAATGAACTACTAAGAGATTTTATGATGAGTACAAAACTCCCTTTATTTTCAGACTTTTCAAGCTTGCTGTAGAATTATGAGAGTTTGAACACGATAACATTAGACTTCATTTTATGAAAACATTGTCAGCTTTTATTGACCCCAGATATATACTCCATGGAACAACACTAAACTGGATTCAATAGTTGTGACTGTCTAAGTACGTTGTGAAGCTTTCCTGTGCTCAAATCATGCAGATGACAACACGCTATGTAGTGGAAGAATGTACTTACACAATGTCTCCAGCTTACAACCAGACCTGAATGCATGGCTTGATTGGACAACTATGTGGCACATTTTGTGTTTATGTTTATAACTGTAAAGGTATGCACTTGGGGACTAAAAACATGCATGCATCATATACTCTAGGTGGAGTAGAATTGAGGGGGTCAATAATCGAGAAGGATCTGGGTGTTCTGGTAGACCATAGACTTAATAATAGCATGCAATGTCAAGCTGCAGTTTCTTAAGCAAGCAAAATGAGAGAGAGAGAGAGAGAGAGAGAAAGAGAGAGAGAGAGAGAGAGAATATCATGGCCCTGTACAAAGCATTACTAAGACCTCTGCAGGGATATAAAGTTCAATTTTTGGCACCAGCTCACAATTAGTGCTGAATAAACTATTTCTGGAAAGAGGTTAACATCATGCATGAACCACCTTGTATTTTGTGTGGTTTTAAGCAAATTGTTTAGCTGCTGTTTCACTGGGAAAAAAAAGTGGCATACCATTAATTCAATATTAACCAGTTGACATCCGCGGTGTTAAACCCCCTTCCCATCCAGGCCATTTTTCAGTATTCAGCGCTGTGGTACTTTGACTGACATTCCCCCTATATAATAGCAAAGGCACACTGACAGGTCCTCTTTATGGAGACATTAGGGGTCTCTAGGACCCCTAATGTCACCTGTGGACCCCAAAAGAATCTGATGAAGCAGAGATCTGCTTCATCAGCTTCTTCTCTCTGGCTATAGCAGCCAGTTGACAAACGAGCACATATAAACGAGTTGGAAACGAGCACATATAGACGATAAGCGGGCTATGGAGCCGCTGATCGCCTATATGTGAAACACCCGGTAACGGGTGTTTGCATTGCTCGGGTCTTCTCTGCCCGTGCGTGCCCGCTAGGGGGCGCGCGCGAGCAGAAAAAAAATGGCGTCTGGCGACGGCAACCCGCCAGTGCAACAGTGCCGTCCGTCCGTTTTTTTACAACGGGCGGACGGCAAGTGGTTAAGAAAAGTTTACTCTGATTGTCAGAAAGACCAATTTAGGACATCCACTTGTTTATTGAAATCCACACGATATATTGAAATACAGACAGTCACTCCCAACAGTTTTTTTATAATTTAATAGGATAGCAAATATCCCCCCTTCCATGCCTCTGAGGATGTTTTAAATAAGCTGAAGTCATACAGGCACTATATATAGGTAGGTTTTTCATTAACTTCCAAAATAATCTAATTTACAATGTGTTATAATTACAAAATTATGCTTTTCGCTTGATGCACACACACACATATAAAAGCAGATGCTCCTTAAAAAAAATAAAAGCTAAAATATGCCCAAGGTGCAATGGCAAGGTGTACATGTTCATTGGTATGTCACATACAGGATCTGTAAGCAGGGAGTGTAGTTAGTCATGTTTCCTCAAAGTATATAACTTTAACTATTAGTATCTCTTGCACATTTGCTTCCTCTTAAAATTGAGAAAGACAGCTAGTTTTCTAACCAAGAAAGAAAATAGGGGCTTTTTGTGTTCAGTTATAATTCTGGTCCCCTCATATACACATGTGTCAAATACCTTTTTAGCATCCACTGGTCAACATTTATCCAAACTCATTAATGTGCACTGCTAATGTGAACAGCACTGCTAGTAGGGAGCATGCCAGCTAAAGTTTTACAAATACAGAAAAAAGGTCAGGTAAACACTTTGCCTAATACCTAAATAAATTCTTCCCACTGATGTTGCTATTATTTCACAGCTACTAAAGCTGATAAGCCCTTGGATGCAGATCCATTCAATGGTTGACTCAAGTTAGCTTTCATGAAGAGACATTACCACCTTTGTAACTCTGTAGTTTAATGATTATGCTGTACTGAGCAGAAGAGCCTTCAGAACCTTTTCCAGCCTGAGCCAGTATACTGCTTATTCAAAAGCAAGTTCATTGGTAAAGTTTTTTTTCTTATTAGGCCATGAAAAAACAACTTTAAGTGGACTAAAATCCCCTCTACTCACCTCCCCTCTAGATCTATGACATCCACAAGCTCCCTCTCTGGTTTCAACATCTTTGTGTGATCTTGGGACATCCTTGGGATAAACATAGATTTATACTCCAGTTAAAAAAAGCAACTAGAATAAATAAAAAGGGGCATATTTGATAGACCACTTGATCTTTTAATGCTGTTCTATCTTTGTTTTGGGTTCCGCATCTTCGGCCATGTTGATGGGCTGGCCTAGGATGATGTAGTTCCCATACATACACACAGGAATGAATTGATCCTCGCACAAAGGAATGCCAGAAATAAACACTGTGCAGGGCACACAGGTCGGTGTACATTTTAAAGAATTGTGCGAGCAGAAAGGTAAAAAGCATTTATTACAGAAGATATGGCATGTGGCCTTCCTGCTTGCATTTTTTAAGGTTCAGCTTTAAATTCCAACTAAACATTGATTAGGAAAATACATCCCAGGGGCATCAAAACAACTGGTGTGTAAAGAAGCAAGGGTTCTTTTTTTGCAGAATGAAGTCAGGGGGCAGGTTTTTTATATGTAGGCTAATTTAAAAGGGGCATTAAATTGAGTATACAACACACAACCTTAAAATACTTCTAAAAATGATTTAATCATGCATTGCTGCAATCTTTGTTCATGCTTTCTCCTCTCAGTATGTGTCACAGCCAGTTTGAAAATCTTAAAAAGAGTAACAGGTACATACTGCCACTGGCAATCATGTTGTAATCTATGTATAGCTCATGATAGAGTTTGTGTATTGTGCCATTTGTGTGCTTGTGTATTTCTTTTTTTAATGTTCACACTTTGTTTTGCTTTTAGCTGGCTCCAGATGCAATTCCAGTATGTATGCTAGAGTGACATTCTTTTTTTAAATAAATTGTGCATGGCTTGGAGTGTTACTTACTAAGATCACCTGTTTGCTTTTCAGCCTTTTATTTGTAAAACAAGAAAGAAAAAGCATGTATGAGGGGTTTTCTACCAACTTAAACATTAGCTATCTCCACAAAGTAAATTACTCTCATGTCCATTTTACTGTGTATTGCACTCTGGAATTCTATGCTAATATAATTAAAACACATGCACTAATTTTCAGAAACAGTTACTGCACAGGACAATAAATCCATTCATGTGTTATCTTTAGCTTCATTTGCCATACTCACAGGGGATTTTACTGTCATTGAGTTTATTAGACTTTGCTGATTTAGGTGTAAATTTAAGCCCTTTCTTTTTTTAGTGCCATTTTTGTATTTATTTATTTATACATTCCTAGTTTAAAGCACTATACTATTAATTGGTGCATGTGTTTTATACAACCCCGGTATCTGCGTTGAAAATATGTTGCCTGTATTTGTCATCTGGTCTTTATTTTACATCCTAACACACACACACACCAGTGTTTAATCTAGGCAGAATGTTGATGCAGATGGACACTTGCCACAAGCAAAATACCTCCAAAGACATTAAATCCACGCTCCATATACAACAGTGTTTGTTGACAGTAGCAAACTGATAGATCTTTGTATTATGCAGGAGGCTAACACAGTATGGCATTATCAGTAGTGATAAGCCAAACAGGTTCGAGTTCAGTTCGAATTCGAACTTTAAAACATCCAAAAATTTTGAATTTGAGCTTGAACTCAATGCAAGTCTATGGGGGTAGAACTTTCAAAAACAATTGTCCGCTTTAAGAGGGCTTATATGCAAGTTATTGGCCATAAAAAGTGTATGGGGATCTGGGTACAAAAACTTTAAAAATCACCCCTTTCCTGTCCAGGCCATTTTTCAGTATTCAGCACTTTTCAGTATTCAGGTCGTATTTTCAGTACTTTGAATGACATTTATTCCGTCATGCAACGCTGTACTGAAATACATTTTATACAATTTTTTTATCTAATGTCACCTGTATTTGTTATTTTAGACCTTAGATCAAAATGAGCACTTAACCCTTGCAGTGCAGAGTTAGCCCCATTGCAAAGGTTATATATTTTTTTAATTGTTTACTTATTGTTGGATATTTGTTGTTTTTTAAAGACTATTTTCTGCATTGTGCCTTTGGACATCAACATTTATAAATAATTGCTGCATTTCAAATATTTTATTGCCCATTAGTTTCAGTTAATGTAATTTACAGCAAAATACTATGAACTATGTTGATTATATGATAAACAAAAAATGTAAAACAACATATTTCATACATTTGCCACAGGCATTCAAAGCAAAATGTATCATTCAAAACAGTGAAACATATAAAGAGGAAATTATAACATCCAATCCTGTTAATATTCATCTTAACCCCTTGCCGTCCGCCCATTGTAAAATTACGAGAGGACGGTGGATCCTTCCCGGCGGGATCACGTAAATGTACGTAATTTTTTCCCTGCTTTTTTGGGGGGGGTCCCAGGGTGACATTATGGGTCTTAGAGACCCGTAATGTCTCCATAAAGAGGATCTGTCAGTGTGCCTTTGCTATTATATAGGGGGATTATTATTCCCCTATATAATAGCAGTAACAATAAGTGCAAAAAAGTAAATATAAATTAAAAAAAATAAAAGTAACTTTACATTTTGAAAAAAAAAACTGCCCTATATTAAATTATGAAACATTTAATAATGCCCAATTTTTTGGTCAAATCTAAAAGACGGGGTCACGTCGGGTAAATAGACACCAAACATGCCAAGCCTTAAGATTGTGCGCGCCTGCAAAACCTCAAAAAACAACAATACACAAAATTGGCCATAGGCGACGCTTTACAACCTTAATGTCACCTGGAGACAAAGAAGCTGATGAAGCAGGGATCTGCTTCATCGGCTTCTTCTCTCTGGCTATAGCAGCCAGATGACTGACAGGTGAATGCGGAAGTGATGTAATACACATCACTTTTGCATTCAGATGTCGGAGGGAAAACAGCAAGGAGGAATATGCTGATCTCCCTCCCATCTTCCTCCTGACACCCTCCAGAGCCGGTCCCGGGCCACAGGTGGGGCAGCGGTGCCCAGGATTGAAGGTGAGTGTGCAGGAGGGAGCAGCGGCACTCGCAGAGGGGTGCGTGCATATGCAGCACATACAAGCGATTAGACGGCTATAGCGCCCTATAGATTCCCGGTGGAATTCTGCTTGCGTGCGCCCAGAAAAAAAGACATACACTTGACCCCACCAGGAAGGATCCGCCGTCCGCCCATAATTTTACAATGGGTGGACAGCAAGGGGTTAAAGGAGCAGTGAAGTTAACATCACTTAAAGGGTAACAATAACAATGAAAAATTCCTTTAAATATCGTGCCTGGGGGGTCCCCTTAACCTGCCTGTAAAGTGACAAATATGTACAATGTATAGAACCTGCTGCACCAAAACTGACATTTCTAAAGAACAAAAAATATTTTTTTTTTAAAGCATGCAGTTCCCCCTCCCAAACAATACCAGACCCTTTAGGTCTGGTAGGAATGTTAGGAGGGACCAATTTTTTTTAAGTGTGGGGTTCCCCCCAAAAGTCATACCAGACCCTTAAGGTCTGGTAGGAATTTTTAGGAGGATCCCCACCCCCCAAAATATGGGGAAAAAACATGGGGTCCCCCTAAAATTCCATACCAGACCCTTTATCCGAGCATAGGCCTGGCAGGGCCGGAAAGGGGCGAGCGAGCGCCCCCCTCTCCCTCCCATACCAGGCCACATGTGTCACCCCTGGAAAAGTGCTTTGTCCCTGTGCCGATGGGGACAAGGGCTTCTTCCCCTCAAGCCCTGGAGCGTTGAATGTGGGGGTGTGGGCATGGGGGCTTATTCACATCAGGGTAACCCTTTAGCCCCTTGTTAATGAGTAAGGCCTACCCATTCACTAAAGGGTTAAATAAAAAGTACAGACTTTTGAAAAAATCCTTTATTTTGAAGAAAAAAACAAAAGACATGTTTTTGATAAGTCATTTATTTTAAAAAAATTGATTTACCTACGTAATTCAGTTTCAATCACAACATCCAGCGTTGTCCATGACGACGACTCAACAAAATAAAAATAAAACTATGAAAAATAGAAATACATTTTCTTTTTTTAACGACGACAACAGAGTACTGAGCCGTGATTGAGCAGTCAGGTCAGGTGCAATGTGTTAGCCAACTAGGGCTTCACAAGGCGCATTGCCTTGTGGGGCATTCAGCGATCAAACAGACCGAGGAACGCCCTTATAGTTTGTGTGTTTGGCGAACACATGAACTAGCGATGTTCAAGTTGAACTCACATTCGACACGAACATACGTTCAACTCGAGCATCCAGCCCAACACTAATTATCAGTAGGGAGCCTGGAACCATCTTTGTATCAGGTAGGGGAGCAGGCAGAAGCAGTAGTGGTCTGCAGATAGCTCTTTTTCTTGCTTCCTCCATTTCCACTGGGACTGCCATCTGGGCTTAACCACTTGAGTACTAGGCTATATATTCCACTTCATTACCAGGCTTTTTTCCCCCATTTCCAGCTCTGTGAAAATTACTCAGTCATGCAGCACTGTATCCAAATTTCTTTTAATATAGCTTTTAAGACAGATGGGACTTGTTTGGTGGTGTTTATTAACAACTGAGTACTTTTTAATATGTGAAGGACAAAGAACACATATTTTGAAAAATATGCCCCAGTATTGTCTGTGAAGGTTCTTATTCATCCAGGTCAAGCTATATTTGTAAAAAATCATTCAAGGCAACTGGACTTGCTGTACTTTTCTTGAAGACGATTCACTGGTCATACGACCAGCTTTCTTATTTCAGAATGGCTTGTACAAAAATGTTCTGGGCATCAATATGGTGAATGTTGCTTCGAACAACATAATCTGTTAATCATAAACAGCATGGAGTCAGAGACTTCATAGAGGTAAGGTGTTGATTTCATTTGCATAATTGGAGCTAGCAGGTGTTATTTTCCATTTCAGAGAGAGGTGTTAAAACAGCATTGTGTGTGGCAGACAAATTATGTCTCACCCCCACCTATATGCAAGGTTGGCTTTTCCATTTTTACAAAAAAAGTCAATTCATGTAAAAATGGAGACATTTAGGACATGCAGTGCAGCAGTCAGAGTGCAGGGGTCAAAACTTATATAATGCACAGAATAGCATAAAGATTTCAGTGGTCCTTTTAGTGGTCCTTTTATGGTGGTAGTTGGTGGTTCCTGCCCCTTTAAATGGTGATCGTGTGTTCTCACATAACCCACCTGTGTACCCCTCTTGCTGCTTATTTGTGGTCAGTGTGATCCCTTTTTTTCTATGGTCAGTGGTAGCAGTGTTACTCACAGAATTGACAGGGGGAATGCTGGAAGAGGAGGAAAGGAGGAGGATTGGGTGAATTGGTGGCAGGCTCTCAAGTGTAAACACAAGCAGTGTTTACATTTGTGATGGCCAATCACAAACAGAGGTCTGTGCCTTTTGTCTGATCTGAACTGTCAAATCACACCTCGATCACAGAAATGTTACAGGCACACTGGCTGTCCATGCCTTTTTTTTTCCTGCAGTGCCATTTATAAATAGCACTCCAGAAATACACATCAACCTCCCAACCTTTTTTTTAAATAATATTGGCCATTAAACAGCTTTACCTCTTTGTGGACAGGGGGATTTTTCTGCCCACACTTGCATAGTTCTGGCACTGCTCAAAGTCCCAACAGCAGATTTAATTTGCTCTCTCTACTTCATCATTGAAACCACTGACATCACTTGGAGCTGACCACTGACCAACAAGGTAAGGGGGTCCTTCACCTACTAATCACCAATGTAAGGGAGAACTTCTCTACTAACCCACCAATGCAATGGAGCATTTCTTCACATAAAAAGTAAGGACTTTTTTCATTGATCATCAATTTAACCAGTGCACTTTATTAACCACCAATGTAAGGGAGCACTATTCCACTGGCAAATAATGTAATGGGGACACGTTATTGACTACCAATGTCACACAAGCACTTGATAACCAATATTAGGAGGCACTTCTTTACTGATCCCCAGTGAAGTAGGTAAACCTCTCCGCTGACAACCAAAATAACAGAGCACTACACTGACCAGCAAAATAATGAGGGGACATCACAGGCCACTAATGTAATGAGGCACTTCCTTGGCTATCAATATAATGGAGAAAGTGTTTATAGGCCACTAATTTAAGTGGAGAACTTCTTCACTGATGATCAATGTAATGGAGCACTTCCCTAACTGTTAATGTAATCTGGCATTTTACTTCTGGCCACCAATGTAAGGGGGTAGCAAACATTGTCACCAGCACACCAAAGAGAAGTTCAGCAAAAAGCCCTTTAATGACAAATTGCCTTTCAATTACAAGCACTTTCAGGGTCCCGATAGTACCCCTTCAGGCACGCTCAGAGAACCCAATGTACCCAATGCACTTCTCAATTGGCCACCAATATACTGTGTACACTTACCACATTGCACTTTTTCTGCTTCTCTAATCTCTACTGACTCTAATTTCTCCACTAATGAGCAATGCACTTTAACGACCCACAATGTAACAAGGGTACCTCCTCACGTCATAGCAATGCCACCAATCTAAATAGTAGCCAGTGAAATTCACCGACCATTTGTCAGGGCAATGAGCACCTCCCCACTGACTACCACAGGTCACCAAGAGTACCAGTAGACAGGTGTCCCAACTTAGGTGGCTGGCCATAAGTGCTAAAGAGAGCTGAAATGCCAGTTGCTGCAGAGATTCCATTAAATATTGTGATTTCTGAGTGGGGACAGGGTTGAAAATCAGAATTTTGCTATAGGACACTGTAGTTTATAGTTAATTTCCTATAGCAGGTCAGCTAGTGGTGGTGACAGGACATCTATAACACTGGAGTCTTTATGTATTAGTGGTGTTGGATAGTGATGATGTAGCCATGGGGAATTTTAGACAGGCTCTGATACCAGGGTTTGACTCGTGTTGATAAGAAATATTTACATTGCAGGGGTGGCATTCTTATAGTAAGTTCACAGACATACTGTTAATGATTTCTTTGGAATTAGACTTATCGAGGGATGTGGATATTTATGGCAAACCCAACCACATCTATGTCTGTGAGTGCATTTTTTAAATGTTTTTAACTACTTTACAAGGCCAGTGCAGTTTTGATTTTTTTGATACTTTTTTATTGGTATACATAGTATATTAACAACCATTGAACATATAATGCAATACTATTTCCATAGACCTGCAAGCAGCATAAAGTGATGAAAAAATTACTATTTCCTAGCTAGGGATGGCAACTGGTTCTTTAACAACTGCAGGTTTCCGGAACAAAAACTTAGGATTCTGTTTATCATCCCAATAAATATGTCAGGTTACATGATGTTGGGGCTATTAGTTCAGGGGTGGCATGGTGGAGCAGGACGCTTCCCCGGACCTTGAAGTGAGTGACTGCTGCAGTAAGGGTGGGAGCAGAAAGATGGGAAAGGAGAGAGAGATCCTGGTAGTGAGGGGCTCTATTATTAGAAAGACAGGTAGGGTAATCTGAGTCCAGGACCGTGAACATCGAACAGTCTGCTGCTTATTGGGGGCTCGTGTTCGGCATATTGAGGAAAGGGTGGACAGATTACTGGGTGGGGCTGGGCATGACCCAGCTGTCATGGTGCACATTGGTACTGATGACAAAATTAGAAATAGATGAAATATGCTAAAAAAAAATATTTTAAGGACTTGGGTTCAAGGTTAACGAAACGGACCTCCTAGGTAGTATTTCTGCAATACTGCCAATACCACAAGCCACACCAGAGAGGCAGAAGGAGTTAAGAGAACAAGTTGCTGCAGAACTAGTGTAGGAAAGAGGGGTTTGGGTTCATGGAGAACTGGGCTGACTTTTCAGTCAGCTACAGGCTCTAGGGGAGAGGAGAGTTGCATTTGAATGGGGCCGGTGCAGCTATACTAGTGGAAAAAATGGTTAGAAGACTGGAGGGGCTCTTAAACTACATTATGGTTTAAGAGCCCCTCAGGAGCCCTCAGGAGCCATTAGTCCCTCACCTTTCATCATTGGAATAGAAACACTCTGGATGCCAATCCACTTCAGATATACCTGCTGACACTCCAACTGGAAAGTAAGTCACCACCTATATGAGTGTTTATTGTTAGCCTACCAAGTTTAGTAGCATGCACCTAGGTAGTTGCGCTCCTCAGCCTTTTTGTTTTATATTATGGGGGGAAGGGAAAGGAAACAGGAGTGACATTTACAGAGCAAGGATCAAGAGGGCTACCTAATATATAGGGGAAGAATTGATAAGGAACAGGAGGCGTGGGGTAACCTTATTGATGTGCAATATAGTAGGTCTGGAGGAGGGTAGTTGTGATTCAGAAATTTACAATAACGGACTGCATAACACTAACTGTAGATAAAAGGGTATGCATACAAATGCTAGAAGTCTAACTAACAAACAGGTGGACCTTGAACTTTTCTTACTCAAGGAGGATTTTGACTTTGTGGGAATAACAGAAACATGGCTGGACAGCTTGCATGACTGGGCAGGTAACATAGATGGGGACAATCTGTTTTGGAGGGACAGGGTCGCTAGAAGGGGAACAGGGGTATGCATATATGTGAAGAGCAATCTGCAAGTGCACATGTGTGAAGAAATCACTGATGGAAAGTTTGATGGTCCTTGTGGCTAGAACTAAAAAAGGCAGAGGTAAATAGTAAACGGATTGTGGGGGTATGCTATAGACACCTGAACATAGAGGTGGATGAGGAGACTCCACTCCTATCACAGATTGAATTGGCCGTGAAAAATAGTAATGTTATTATAATAGGGGACTTCAATTATCCGGACATTGATTGGGGCTAAAGGAACTGCACACTCAACCAAGGCTTGCTGTTTCCTGAACTTATTGAGGGATAGTTTAATGGAACAGATGGTAGAAGTCCCAACTAGGATGAATGCAGTATTAGATCTAATAATATCAAATAACACAGAGCTAGTTGCAGACATAGCATCTCAGGAAAACTTGGGTAACAGCGATCACAGGGTAATCACATTCACAGTAGGTTACAAAAAAGAAAGGGAGGTTGATTTGACAAGAACACTAAACTTCAAAAAGCTAACTTCAACAAGCTGCAATCATTAATGCATGCTATCAATAGGGAGCAACTATTTATAACATAGAACAATGAGGTTAAGTGGACTTGCTTTATAGATATACTAAACAATAGCAATAGCCAGTGCATACCATTGGGCAATAAAAATAAAATAATAAAAGCTAAACCTGCATGGCTGAATCCAAAGGTGAAACAACTTATCAATAAAAAGAAACTAACTGCCCTGGAATGCGCTTGGTGTTAACAAGGCCTAAGCCAACAGCTCTGCAAATCAAATTTGCAGTGTATTATGGTCACAAGATGGAAATGAGGAACATAGAAAATTCAATCTAGTGGCCATATTGCATTGAAAATGTGCAGAGCTGTTTGGTGTGTGAACAGTTTATAAACAAACCTTTTAGTGTCTCTGAAGCAACCCTGTTCCTACAATAAAAAAGTTCAATTATCAGTCTGTAAAAAAATACATTTTAATACTTACCTTTCTGGCAGGGGCAAGCAAAATACTGGCTGTTTTGAACCACCACTGGTATCCCAGATGTGTCAGTTACCTAGTCATCCAGCCAGATGTTAAGATTTCTTTTATGCGCCACTACGTTACTATTGTGTCCTGTCCTGCAGCCTGTGCTCCCCAGTGCACAGTAGACATCGTCCTTCAGGTGAACTAGTGATAGGGTACTGCACGCTCTCTATCTATTAACCATTGCTTATAAATCTGTGAAATCTGTGAAAAGCAAAAAAATAATAATAATTTGGATTTTTCTTGGCAGAGGCATGGGTTTAACCTTGCAGATAATTTTGAATATGTGACTACTCCCAGGTTCCCAGTCTCATCACTGGCTGTAACAGCATATTTAACATGAAACCCAATATACAGAGAGATGTAGTATTGTGTGGAAGATCCTTCTTAAGCCACATCTACAATGCTGAAGAAAATGTTTGATGATATTAAAGTGACAGGCTATTATAAGTTGGATCCTTGCCATGGTGATTCCAGATTGCAGTCTCATGTGCCAGGCAGGTTCTTTTTATAAAATGTATAATTTAATAAAAAATATATCTTTATAAATAGGCCCCAAAAAGTTCAGAATATATTGAAAAACATATAATCCAAATATGCTAAATATAGTGGAAAACATGAATCCTTTTTTAATTATCATGAGTTAAGCTATATTCAAATGGCATTTTAAAATTATATTTACCTAGTTTTCTAAATCATGATAGAGAAAATGAAGATGTTGTGTGCAAACAGGAAAAATATTCTCATGTCATTGCTGTATAGTAGAGTAATTAACATAATTATGTATTTTTGTAAACTATTGGGCACAAGCAAAACATTAAAACCTTTTTTTGCCATGCAATTTTGTATCATTGCATTACTTAATAGATCTCAAATGCTGTCATCTTGATTACAGCTTCAGTGATCATTAGTTAACAGAGAGTCAAAGCAAAATTTTAAGTACTCATCTACTGGAAGTTTGTCAAATACACTACCAGCTTCTTGTCTCAAAAATCAATTCATTAAAATTAATTGGGTGGTTGGCAATATATGAAGTGGTGAAATTAGAAAGCTCTTGGTTTACTGATTAAATGGAGCCAGTTAATATATAAGAACAATATATCCCCATAATTTAAAAAATATATCTCAGAGACCTCCAAACAATAATTGATTTTAAACACCAAAGGACAGAGTATTGATTCAGCATACTTTTAATACTAAACAAAAGGATATGTGATTGAATAGATCACTCAGTGTTTTACAGTCCTCCAATTTCTAGTATTTGTCTCTTACATCCTTGCTCAATCAAGCTTGTTTATGAAAACTAGAGCAGAGGAAAAATGACAGTTGTCTATTCCTAGCAACAACCAGGTGTTCTAGATCTTTATCTAACCTGCACTGTAAAACAAAGCATTTGAATCTGGTCCAGGTTTAATGGGCAGCTCAAAGTTCCCTAAACTCACTTGATTATCTCATCTATGGCACACAATGCAGTCAAAATTTAATTTAAGCTGTAATAAATAAATATATGTTACATGTAAACATATGTAAGCCAGCTTATCAACCAATATTCAACATTTTAATTACCATTTTTATTGCATATGGACTCTGTGCTCAGTTGTCACATTGATCATATTCAATCATTTATCACCATACATGACATACAGATTCTGCCTGCCCTGATAGAAGTCCAGTTTGTCCTGTACATGAATTGTCACAGTAGATTGAATCATCGACCTCTGGATTCACCTATTCTATTTAGTTGCATGCATTACATCCCACAAACTGAACTTACTGTTAATGTTTTTTGCCTAGATGCTGATGGCAATATAAAGTATTGTCCAGCAGAACTTTTTGAAAACTTTTTATTTGGGCTATGGAGAAGCAACTGTATAATCATACAATCAGTGTCCTATAGGTTTTTGGAATGCTAGTCAAGTTAATAGCATTGCATGCAGAATGCAGCTTATTTGCAATTGGTTATCTGATAATGCTTTTTAAAGTGGAAGTCTTTTTTTAATTATTGCTGTCAGGCAGGTTTTGTATGACAGAAAACTGTAGAATTATCTTCAGCTACAGAAACTTCTACCTGCCTGTCAGCATTTTCAATTTTTCAGTAGACCTAGCAGCTCATACACAGCTCCATGTATAGACTCAGCAGAATTCTTGCTGAGATGAAGTAACTTCAATTTGAATATGTGGGAGTTACGTCATTGAGGGCCCTGGCCAATCAAGTGGCCAAACACTCAGAACCCATAAGAAGACTGAGACGAAGATTTTGACAAGGCAACTGGGTCATGCTCAGCCCCTCCCAGTAATTTTTCCACCCAGTCCACCACATGCTGAATCCTGGACCCAGGGAGATAGCAAACCATTCAGTTGAGGTCATCCAGGAGATACACTTTTCTCTTGGTCCTCTGAATTATAGAATCCCCTACAACCACCAAATGTCTAGGCTTTCCTGCATTACCCTCAACACCCAGACTACATGGGTTGCTCTCTCAGCTGTTAGGGGTAGCAGCAACATCTGTGTTTGCCACCCTCACATCTTCACCCAACTTAGCAAATTTGTTTGGGTGCTCAAACACAGGACTGGCCTTCCATGAGCCCCTGCCACTCCCTCTAGTTACATTAGCCCAGCTTCCTGCCCGATCAACCCCATTAAATGCCTGATCAGTGAGCAGTAGACTCAGTGATAAACTTTAAGTTGTCGAGTCTCCTCAGTGTTGCAATTTTCTATTCCAGATCTCTAATGTGAGCCTCCAGGAGAACAACCTTCTCACATCTCTCACAGTGATATTCAACCTGGAGCTGTGGCTCCATTGGTGTTTACATGTAGCACAATGTGCACTGACCCATACTAGCATATATTATTTACAGGAAGTTTAAGATGTTACTTACAGGTTAAACTCCAGTTTTTTAAACTCCAGTGTTTAAACTCCACTTAGTTCCAGCCACTTTATTCAGAGGCCTCTGTGGGCGAGTGCAGTGTGATTTTAGCACTTGCTTATATTACTGCTTTAAGAGACACCTGTGATCAATTAACCCCTCCCCATAACCAGAGAAGTGCAAACCAGAGAGAGAAAAAAAGTTACATAAAATTATAAAAAAAAATAATTAAATACTGGCACAGAGAAAACACATATTCCAAAGACAACACTAAGCACTCAAGGGGGGTAATTCACTAACCTAAACACACGCACGCACTATGTGCGTGTGATTTTTACACAGCAAAACGTATTTATCAACCAAAAAGTCTCTAAAAACATATTTCCACTAATGCCATATATGGAAAAATCATGCACATGATGCATATATAATGCTGCTTCACAGTTTAGACAAAAATGGTTAGCTCATGCATTTACATTCCTGCATTCATCAACACAAGCAACACAACATAGAGCTAATTTACACAACACCACCTTGCAAATTCATGCAGGGCTTTGCACAACACACCTGCTGGGTGTGTACACACTACAAAGGTGTTTAGATTCCACCCATAGATCATGCTGGGAGGGAACACACTACAGAGGTGTATACATGTTCGTGGTGTGTTTATAAGGTTAGTAAATCAACCCCAAGGTGTCCCAAAAAAGAAGCACAACTCCACTGTTTCAACTCTACTTTGTTCACAACCCTTTGTGTGTTCTTGGGTTTGGATACACTTTATATATGCATAATTCCAATCTAAGTAATGAGCTGTAGTTGTAATTACCCAAAATATGTTTTGTTTTCTCTTCAAGACAAAAGATCCCCAGCTCTATCTGTATTTAACAGACTACAGTACAGTGTTCGCCGTAACCTCATCAGGAATTACTCGCCATCTCACGCTGCTTCAGCCAGTTGACCGTGAACGTCAGCAGATTTATAAATTCTCGGTAAGTACCTTTATGCTCCTCATGTTACATTCACCTGTTCATTGTGCAAAAGCAGAACATGTTATTGGGATAAGTATATTGACTTACAAACCAGGTGAACTGCTATATCACAATAGTTTTTGTTTCATATTTAAATCTCTATTGGAGGGGGACAGGCTCAACTGATATTGGCAGCAGTGAACCCTGCACGACACAGCAGCACCCAAGAACAATTCAAGCAGGTTTGTCGTGCTCTTCTGCTCAGCAAGGCAACAAACAAACCTGGTTCCATTGCAGAAGGACTTTGTGCAACAAGTCTACAGCATAAGATATACACAAAACATCTGCTTGTCCAAGCTACTAATTGAACTTAGGTCAGGTTCTAACTAACAGGGTGTCCCCTAATGAGTTCCCAATAACAAACAGGCAACACCTACCTTTTAGTGTTCTGTCAGCATTTTCACACAGTGGCTACTCCCATAGCAGAACCAGCTAGAGTCTGAGCCCTGAGCATCAGTCAGCTCACATATATAAAGGCTTGTGTAGAATTGAGACTAATGAAGAGGTCTGGTTAACAGGTTAGATGTGAACCTAACAATGGAGGCTTTATGCCACTCAAAGCTCTACAAAGCCTCTGGGCTCCAGGACACAGAACAGAACATATCAAGCTTCTGAGAAAATAAAAATATTGTTTTCTCCTTGTCAGCCATACCCTCTAGTCCACTTACCATGTGTATTTGAGAAACCAGTCAGTGCCTCTCAGTATTTAGCTGATCAACAAGGTCTGTGATTTGTCTGATTTGCTAATCAGTATCATCATCTCCAAACACTATGCATATGCTCTTTAAAAACTAGGATAAACATAGTCTAATGAAAATCACATAGAAGAATGTGTAGCATACAAAAACATTTGAGGTCATAGGAAGCAAACTGCCTTTGGGATTACTAGTGGATATGACAATGTCACTGCCTCACTACCCTTTGCGAGAGCAGTAATGTGCTATAGGACTCACCACTGGTAACTGAGAAGGCAGAACAGTCAGCTTGGACAGTAGGTGGATTACCCATGAGATTATTTTGATACAAAAAATGCCACATGCAAGATGCAGTACACAATGTAACCAGTAAGAATTTTCTTTGTAGTGGTATGTATTCAACAATAATTTATGCTTACATGGGTTGTTGCTTTAGATTTAGACTCTCTATTTGTCCGGTGACTACTGTGACAGGAATGAAAATTAAGGAAAATCCCAAATTTTGAGCTATCACCAGATTAGAAAAAGAAGTGAAATCTTCCAATCTGTGCACATGTTCCAGTAACAACTATATAACTATCTCTTCTATAAGATAATTTTTCATACTTCAGAGAGGTTTCTTCTCACCTCCTGCTGTGTATACAGGACAGGAAGTGATGGTAAAATCTAAAAAATTAGTAAAACAGGGTTTTATCTATTCCCTACTTTAACCAAAACGACAAATAAAAATTTAGCGTTAGATGTACGTTAATGTAAATTTACAAAACTAACAGTGTTTTGTGAAAAGTTTGTATACCGATAATATTTCTGCTTCCTGTGAAGTTGCAATCTGTTCCTGGTATACTGTGATATTATATGTTAACAGAAGGCACATTTGATTGAAACATTTGTAAATCTATGTTCAGGCATTTCTATGCTGGATATTACTTTAAATATATGACTTATTTATAGTCTGCGTTCTAATCATATTGGTATATTGACTCTACTTGATTTATGAGTGGCTGCTGGCACAAATTGCTTCTGTGTGTGGTTAATCATTGCAGGATCATCATTTGTTCAAAGCTGAAACAGAAGGAAATTAGAGCTATTGCTATAGCTGTAGTATGAAGTATATCATCTGAGGTACTATTTATAATTTAAGGAGAAACACCCCGTCATATGCTCTTGCTTTAAGTGTACCAGTACAAAAGGCAATGTTACTGCCACTGTAATGGAATACCAAGCACCTCCTCCTCTTAAATTACAGCTAAGGACTCTTGTATGACTATATAACAAAAAGTACCACAATGAATTACTATGTTATACACAAGTATCACAAAGTAAACAAATAGTTTTGCTTGCCTTCCCTGACTGAACCAAATCCTTCTTTATTTGTTTCTCACACTCTTCCCTCCCAGACACTGTGGCACACAGTGGGAGGGTTTTAGTCATGAAGACAGTGCTCCCAGTCCAGAAAGCAGTAGGCAGAACTAGGTGTGGTCAGGTCTTAAATGACAAGGTGCTGGCCTGTGAATCAACAGTGACAATGCTAATTAGTACAATGCAGGCATAGTTTACATGTTAGTGGCAACATGTTTAGAAGCAGTGCAGTATTGTTGCTGCACCATAATAGGAAGCTGCATTAGGTGGACTTCACTGGCATGCTCAACATGTGTTTCTAGGATTTTGCAGGGGGGGCAAGAGATAAACTGAAAGTGCAGATACACTTGTAACTAAGTGATGCAGCAATTTGTTTTGTTTAGTTCAACTTCAGTATTTCTTTTGTTTTTCTATAATGCAGAGGGAACCCCTAAAAAGCTGAAGTTACATGCCGGCACATGAAGTCCCTTGCTAGTGTGTTCATGTTGTAGTGATTTTGCCATTGCTAGACATTTGATCTGATACTATTAGCATTAACTGTTATTACTATAATTTGTCTTTGACAACAGAATAATTTTAAATGGCCGAGTACAAGCTGTGATAAACTGCTAACCCCCAGTAGTCTTATACCTTTGTGCTGTGCATTAGTTCAAAAAGTATGTGCATGTTCTTCAAAATATTTATGGTGATTGCATTTAAATGCTTGCAATTCAGGCAGGGCTATTCCTGAGGCAAGGCCACACCCTATAAATAGCAGATACAAGACAAAGTTCTTCCTTTGCCTTACCACCTCTTATCTGTAAGGACAATTATGGACAATTTTTAAAAATGGGCAGGATTTAATAAAAAGCAAAATCTAAATATTTGCAATGTATCCGCAGTATTTATATGAGCAATGTAGTTGTAGCTAATCTAAATTGGCCCTCATATGTATGCATGTGAGATAGGGACCTTATATTGTAAGCTGCTTGAGGGCAGGGACTGATGTGAATGTGCAACTATGTGAAGCGCTGCATACATTTTCAGTGCTATATAAATTCCTGTAATTTAAAAAATAGCTGTTAGGGGGTAAAGGTGAGACATTTTGCCATCAATTGAGGCAATATTTACATTGCTCCTTTAAATGGCATTGAGGCTGAAAATGCTTCTGCCCTAGCCATGCATAAAGATGTAGATACTGCATGTATGTAGCAGCATACACATGCGTGTCCAAATAATTATGCATGCTTCTTTTGCACTAAATATGTGTGTACTTTTCAAAGATTGGGGTCATTAGGAATAGTTGCCAGACACCGTTTCCAGTCAATTGAGAGTAATATATAGAAACTATAAAACAAGCAGAGTTCCCCTTAATTAAAGAAATCCCATATTCGGAGCTGTCTATAAGTAAAAAACAGGCTATATATTTGTATCAAAATTTGATGAAAAAAGAATTTAAAGAGTAATAACAGATATAGAAACACCAAATAACAAAGACATCTAAAATCAATTAAAATGAAACCAAGCCTCCCTGATATGGCCCAAAGTGTCAAAAGTGCTGATAATAATGTAATGGCCACCAAAGTGGTCGAAGAGTCACGGATTTTTTGACACAAGCGCTGTGTTTGAAGAAAGAAAAAAATGGATGTAGGAGTATCAAAAAAAGAGATGTACTCACTTATGATGAAATTGCATGATAAGGCAGTTCCTGAGAAGGATGATATCGAGTGGGTAATTAGTTTGTCCACAGAATTTGCCTCGACGGTCCTTTATTGAATTCCAGAGGATCGCATCCTTATAGTGTTGTATGCACACTTCAGGGGCTGTTGCTGATCCTCTATACTGGCTTCCGCCCACCAAGTGGTGACAACTGGTGTATTCCGTGATGAAGATGAAAGGCTTTTATTCCACACGTGCGGCCGCACTGGGAAAAGCAAATGAATGGAACTCCAGAATAGTATATCACTCACGTGGCGGGGCGGGGGTCTGTCAGCTTTTCCGTAGCTCGTCTATCCCTCCCGTAGCGGGTCAAAGATCTGCCAGCGTTCGCTCAACAGGGACAAGCAGGGTACACTCAGTATGCAAAACAGGCTGCCGAATCCACTTCTATTGTGGTGTAGCTGAATTTATTCGTAGCTATTATTTTGAAAAAAACTCCAAACAACCGGCGCTGTCAGCAGAGTAGTTGATGGGCATTCAAGGAGAGCTCGATACACGTTATCCCTAAAGCGTTTCTTCCCCGAAAGACACAGGGGCTTCCTCAGAGGGACGTGTGATATATAGAAACATATGAAATATACAAATAATGCAATTTTGCAATCATGAATACATCCACAATTCAAACTGAAGATGCACTAATTATGTATTTTATGCAGACCCCTGAGCACAGAGTGGGAGAGAGAGAGTGCATAAGGTGTCATTCAAGTGTGTTGCAATACAAGGAACATGTTCATAGTAGGCGAGAGCAAAGTGACTCATGAGCTTACATATCTTCTGCTTCCCCTTTCACTTTCTAGTCACAGAGTGTGGGTAGAGAGGAGACCCGTAAGTGAAAATAAAACTTCAGCAGAGAAAACTCAGCTTCCCTCCTCTTCAGGCAGGGCTGTGTTGTGTGGCAGAATTGTGTAAATTTTAGGACTGAATGCACAGAAATACACATACTTTTGGCAGGTAAAACAGCTCTAATTTTAATCCTTCATCCATATATTTGGTGTATTTGAAGATAGAGGTAGCATTTAGGTAAAATCAGTTGTGCTGCATTGTTATGTGTGCCTGTGCTACTTACCCAATGTTAATGCATTGCTTCATGCTGCAAATATTTTACTTAGACTCTAATGCCTGTAGGGAAAATTTAAATGACTGTTACTCTTCATTTTCATAGTCTGAAAAAATCATTATACCTAGATAGATTAAGCTGCACTTCTAAACTTGCCAGTCAGTAATGTAAAGTCTTTCAAACTCATATTATCCTCAGTAGAATGTCTAGGTATTGAATAGAACATTTAGCGATTTTTTTAAATTGGATCAAGTGAGCATCTTGGCATAGAATATTATTCCCAAGCTTGTGATGTAATGCTTAAAAATACATTGTTTCTACTAAAAATAGGTATTTAAAGCAGCTTTTAAGGAAATTATAAACTGTGAATATAAATTAGGTATATAATGAAAGAAAAACAAAATACGATTGGTAATAAAGAGACTTGGCCATGCATAGAGCAGGTTTATTTGTCACAGCAGGCTAATTCTGAATGAAACTAGCTTATCAAATGCATGGAGGTGTCTATATTGGACAGAAATACTAAAGAGCAGTGGCAGAAAATGTGTCATCTTAAAGTGACACGGTATGTCTAGAAATTGAGCCTGCCAATTAACAGATCTAATTTCAAGGAACAAAACATGGTTAGATAAAAAGAAATCAAGTAAATAATTCTAACAAAATTTGTCACTAAGATTGTTTTGGAATTTAGTGTTGGTAAACGATATAATTTCTATGGAAATATTTTTGTAAAGTAATAATATATTACTGCTTAGGGTAACATGATACAAAGACATTATAAGCTAAAATGCTTAAAAATTTGTCACAGTTTATCTCAGTGATGGGTGTAGTGAGCCGTTAAACTATCCAAAAAAGCAAATGACACTGTCAGTGTCTGTTACACATAGACCAAGACTCTGTTTGTCAAACTGACAGCTGATCACAAAAGCTATAACCACAATAGTGTGCACTGGGAGGACACTGCAGTCTGTACTTGGCAAACCTTGTAGACTTCACTGAAGCCCTGCAAGTAGGGGGTTCAAGCTTTTTTGCAGTCTGAAGCAAATTTTAAAATTATATTCCCATAATGTTAACACAGTGTATCTTTGAATAATCTCTACTACATTCCTGTGTGTTGTCTACATATCTGGGAACTTGGGAGACTTACTAACAGGAAGATAGTATGGAAATAACGTTTTACTTAACAATAGAATAATTTAGGCAATCCTTTGCCTCCCCCATTAATCTACATCTCCCGCTGTAATACAGCACAGAGTACAGCTGACCTGTCCCATTTCCCTCTCCTTCTTTTAGTGTCAAACAACTGCTCTGGTCTCCACTGTGACTTATGGTTGTTGTAACACTGATGTCTTTATTTCAATACATTGGCATAACAACTCTGCTATTTGGTTTCTTAGACTAATGCCTATACACTTGGAAACTGCTTCCATTGGATATTCACCACTGTATGGGTGAGACTGTTTCATATATATGCACAGCTTTGCTGTCATTGATATTATTGGAGGTTTTGCCACAACAGGGGCTCATCATGTTGGCCCTTTAGGACACCCTAGTGCAACAGGGGTTAGTTATGTGCTCATCCATGACGGACTGTGGAGAGACAATGTTTTGTTTGATGCAACCTGGTAAAGATCACTTAAGAGGTCCACCTTTATTACATACCTCAGGTTACACATTAGTCCTGAAAAAAACTTGTACCCTTCTGTTTACATACAGATGAGAGATATGTTATCTGTGATGGACACAAGGGCTGCAGGGGCTGTACAGCAGGGTTACCTGGAGACTTGGGGGAGGTGCGAGACGGGGCTTGCCAGGGGGTGGGTTGAATTATTGAATGTAGCCGAAGCATCTGGAACTATGGGGTCTATTCACGAAGCTGCTGAAGGATCTGGCCGTAGCTTCGGCCGATCATTCGGCTAGCTTCGGCCCCAGGACCCCTTCTGTTCAGTAGAACTGAAGGGGTGCTGTACGGGCTATTCACAATAGCCCGTACAGCTCCCGATCATGGCCGAGCGAACGTATATGCATCGGCTCGGCTGAACCGTGCTGAAAGCCGAAGCTGGCCGAGCTTTGACAGCTGGGCAGAGCCAGCCGTGATCTTACGGCTGGCTCCGGCCACTTGCAGTGAGATCAGTGTCTGGGATACTTTTGTCCTCTGCCTGACTGTGATCAAACACCACACCTTCCTGATCACAGGCACAAAGACCCAAATGGACACTGATAATGCTAAGATAACGGTTTACTTGCCCTGTGCATTATGGGTTTACTACTTGGTTTGTAAATTTCTGTAAATTTTGAAAAAAAACAGTTTCACCTATATTAAATAATAAAAACATTTAATAATACCCAATTTTTTTGTACATTATAAAACACGGGGTCACGTTGGGTAAATAGACACCAAACATGCCAAGCCTTCAAATTACAAAACCTCAAAAAACGACAATATCCAAAATTGGCCATAGGCGATGCTTTACAAGCTTTTAATTCTCATCAGTTTAGTGTTATCAGTGAATGATGGCCCTAAAATTATTGTTCTTACTCCGATGTTCGCGGCCATATGTAACATGTGTGCAGCAATTGTCGCTTTCGCGTGTTTGCGCACCCGACACGTATTTACATGTATATATGCATATACGTAGGGATGGGGGACTTTTTGGTTTTTTTTTTTACATTTCTTTATATGTGACTTTTATTTTTAATTTTTTTTACATTTAATGTTATTGCTATCACATAGGGGGATAACAATCCCCCTATGTGATAGCACAGGCACACTGACAGGTCCTCTTTATGGAGACATTAGGGGTCTCTAAGACCCATAATGTCACCCTGGGACCCCCCAAAAAAAGCAGGGAAAAAATTACGTACATTTACGTGATCCCGCCGGGAAGGATCCACCGTCCTCTCGTAATTTTACAATGGGCGGACGGCAAGGGGTTAAGATGAATATTAACAGGATTGGATGTTATAATTTCCTCTTTATATGTTTCACTGTTTTGAATGATACATTTTGCTTTGAATGCCTGTGGCAAATGTATGAAATATGTTGTTTTACATTTTTTGTTTATCATATAATCAACATAGTTCATAGTATTTTGCTGTAAATTACATTAACTGAAACTAATGGGCAATAAAATATTTGAAATGCAGCAATTATTTATAAATGTTGATGTCCAAAGGCACAATGCAGAAAATAGTCTTTAAAAAACAACAAATATCCAACAATAAGTAAACAATTAAAAAAATATATAACCTTTGCAATGGGGCTAACTCTGCACTGCAAGGGTTAAGTGCTCATTCTGATCTAAGGTCTAAAATAACAAATACTCACCTGAACCTTAGACCCATGTGGCTGTTAGATCAGCCCCTGCAGCCTTTCTCCCCTTCGCTCCAGCAGTCTAAGAACCCATGAGTCAATAGGGGTGATTTACTAACCTAAACACAAGCACGCACTAGGTGCGTGTGATTTTTACACAGCAAAACATATTTATCAACCAAAAAGTCTCAAAGCATATTTCCACTAATGCCATATATGGAAAAATCATGCACATGATGCATATATAATGCTGCTTCACAGTTTAGACAAAAATGGTTAGCTCATGCATTTACATCCCTGCATTCATCAACGCAAGCAACACAATGTAGAGCTAATTTTCACAACATAACCTTGCAATTCATGCAGGGCTTGCACAACACACCTGCTGGGTGTGTACACACTACAAAGGTGTCTAGATTCCACCAATAGATCATGCTGGGAGGGAACACACTACAGAGGTGTATACTTGTTTGTGGCGTGTTTATAAGGTTAGTAAATCAACCCCAATGTGTCCAATGCAGTGTATTAGACTTAGGGATGCTGTGGGACATTTCATCACTGGAGAGGAGGAGAGCGGCTACACATACTGGTCTAAAAGCCAGGAGATTCTGAGATCCAAATGAATATTTATTTTGTTATTTTAGACCCTAAACCAGAATGAGCACTTAACCCTTGCAGTGCAGGAGTAGCCCCACTGCAAGCATTACGTTTTTCTCTGTCTAGAGTTCTTCTTTAATGCAATGCTTTCTACTAAGTGACTGCTTTAAATTCAGTACCTCCAATCTTAATAACTCATATTGGTAGTGACACCATGTTTAAACTCATCTGTCAATACAAATCTAATAAACAGGTAAAACATCTAAGCACAACATTATCTATAGCAATGCTGAAGTAAAGGCAGATGGTTTGCTAATGCTATTAATGTAATCTTGCACCTTGTTCTCACCTATGCATGCATGCATGCATGTGAAAATGACTTGAATATTGGAGATTTGGATATATCCGAATCTCTGAATGAGAGAAATGACGAATGCAAACAAATCCGAATTACGAAATTCATTAGCAGTAGTATGTACAAATTTTCGGTCCGGACAAATTTTCATTCCAGCAAAGTGCCATAGACAAAAGGGAAAAAAAATGACTTTTTATTTAAAGTCCGCAGAAGGAAAAAAAAAAGCGTGACGTGGCCCTCCCGAGGACTCGCCGCAAAATTATATCTTTGGCCAGAATGTAAACAAATAGGTGGACGTCACAGGGCTCATTCTGCCCATTTGACGTTCTCAGCTGTCATAACACAATAGCATTCGGGAGCTCCCGAATACTATTCGGGTATGTGAGCTGAGGTGTCATATGAATAGTATTATGACACCTCGGCTCACAGACCTGAATGGCATTCGAGAGCTCACAAATAGCATTCGGGAGCTCACAAATGCTATTTGTGTTATGAAAGCTGAAAATGTCAAATGGGCAGAACGAAATGTTATTTTGTGGCGAGTCTTTGTTCGTTTTTTTTTATTTCGGCAGGTAGGCGGGCGTTATGCATTGTGATTGACGCTGGATTACATCGATGGAACCATTTTTTTAAAATAAAGGAATCGCCAAAAATTTACTCTTTTTTCAATTAGCCAGGTGAAGTCTGCGGTGTTAAACCCTCTTCCCATCCAGGCCATTTTTCAGTATTCAACGCTGCAGTACTTTGACTGACATTTTTTCTGTCATGCAACGCTGTACTGAAATTAATTTTATACCATTTTTTGGGGACAGATAGAGCTTTTTTTTGGCGGTATTTTATCACCACTGCGATTTTTATTTTTTACTATATTAAGGAAAAATTACCGAAATGTAAAAAAAAAACTGTTTCCCTATATTAAATGATAAAACATTTATTATTACCCAATTTTTTGGTAAAATATAAAAGACGGGGTCATGTCGGGTAAAAAGACACCAAACATGTCAAGCCTTAAAATTGCGTACCTCAAAAAAACGATAATACCCAAAATTGGCCATAGGCGACGCTTTAAAAGCTTTTACCGCTCATCAGTTTAGTGTTATCAGTGATTGATGGCCCTAAAATGATTGCTCTCACTGCGACGTTCACAGCGATATGTAACGTGTGTAGCGCCATTGTCGTTTCCGCGCACTGGTGCACCGGACGCATATTTACTTTTATATGTGCGTAAACGTGGGGGTGGGGGACTTAAACATTTTGTTTTTTTTTTTACTTTTTTTATATGTGACTTAACTTTTTTATGTATATCTATTTTTTTACACTTTTTGTTATTGCTATTACATAGGGGGATAACAACCCCCCTATGTAATAGCACAGGTACACTGGCAGGTCCTCTTTATGGAGACAGTAGGGGTCTCTAGGGCCCCTAATGTCACGTGGGGACCCCAAAAGAAGCAGATGAAGCAGAGATCTGCTTCATCAGCTTATTTTCTCTGGCTATAGCAGCCAGATGACTGATAGATGAATGCGGAAGTGATATAATACACATCACTTCTGCATTCACAGCACGGAGGGAGATCAGCAAGGAGCTGATCTCCCTCCCTCTTCCTCCTGACGCCCTCCCAAGCCGGTCCCGGGCCGCAGATGGGGCAGCGGATCCCGGGATTGAAGGTGAGGGGTCATGAGAGGGGGGCAGCGGCACCAGCAGTCAAGGGGGGGAGGGGACCACGCAGCCAGCAGATATACATGATCGGCAGGCTATAGAGCCGCCGATCATGTATGTGTTAAACAGACGGTAACGGCTCTAAGCATTGCACGGGTTTTTTCTGCCCATGCGTGCGCGAGCAGAAAACAAATGCCGTCTGGAGACGGCAACCCGCCAATGCAGCTGTGCTGTCCATCCGTTTTTTTTTTCAACGGGCGGACGGCAACTGGTTGAAGTACTTTTTTAAAAATTGTGTTGTGTTTATTTACATTTTGGTTTAACCCTTTAAGTGAATGAGTAGGGGTACAAGAACCCCTTACTCATTCACAAGGGGTGCAGCATGTGGTTGTTTGCTTAATTAAATGGGTACCCCAATGCAAAGAAGCTCCCCTGCCTGCAGACCCCCACAACCACCGGGTCAGGGTTGTGGGGAAGAGGCCCAAGCATTTTTTTTATTTTTAACTTGGGGAGGTACCTCCTAACATTCTTACTAGACCTAAAGGGTCTGGTATCAATTGGGGGGAACCTTACCCTTTTTTTTTTCTTCTGTGGACTGTAAAAACAACATTTTCTGGCCTTAATCTCGATTGATGCTGAGAAGGCTTTTGATAATATACAGTCCTCATGGCTGCTAAGAGTCTTGGAGACAATGGGGTTCTCTGGTCCTTTCCGGACGTTTATTCAAACTTTATATGCCTCCCCCTGTCCCCGGGTCTACACCTAGCTTTCCGTTAGCTAAGGGTACCAGACAGGGATGCCCCTTATCTCCTTTATTGTTTAATATTGCCCTGGAACCGCTATCACTCCACTTCCAAAGAACTTCTCGCATCTCAGGAATCCCTTTTAACACACTGCAACTTAGGATTATGCTATTCGCGGATTACATAATCCTATTCTCCTTTAACCCAACACGAGATATCCCTATAATCCAAGACGCTTTTGCCCACTTCCAGAAATTCTCCGGCCTCACCATAAACATATCCAAGACAGAAGTCCTTCCACTCACCCCTCTAGCCTCCCTTTCCCTCTCACAGCTGAACACTTTTAAGATTGCCACACACACTATTAAATAGCTTGGACTACACATAGGCAAAACACCATCGTCCCTCTACAACCTAAATTACCCACCCCTTTTCCAAAAACTCCAGAAAGAATTACACACCTACAGGGACCTACCTCTGCCTTTGTTTGGCAGAATTCATCTTGTTAAAATGATCCCCTTTGCTAGGCTACTATACCCCTTACAAACACTCCCTATCCTATTGAAGCACAAAGATGTCACTGCTCTCAATAAGGCATTCCTGCATTTCATTTGGCAAGGGAAGAAGGCCAGGATATCCCTAAAGAAACTTAGTCTAGCCAGAGAAGAGGGGGGTATGGCCTTTCCAAATCTCAGACTCTACAATTTGAGCTGTCTATTACGTCATTCTGTAGATTGGGTGTGCTCCACGTCACGATATTCCAATTTTTTATTGGAGTCTGACGTGGTGCACCCCTGGAGACTCCCGTCCCTCCTTCATTGCCCCTTCTCGTCCCTACCATCCCCCATCCGCACTAACATTCTCTTACGTGACACTATTATTGCATGGAGGGAAACACACAAACTTTTGAAACTGAACCCATACTTCACCAAATACTTACCGCTTAGGGGCAACCCCTCCTTTCCTCAAGGAGAGGATTACGAGGTCTTTGCTAGATGGGAAGGCAGAGGAATCTCACATTTTACCAACTTTTTGCACACTACCCCTACTAGACTACTGACCTTCGCTGAACTTCAGTCTCTCTATGGCTATTATCAGTTCCTGTAGATTGCTATTCGACCTACGCCCTAGGACATACCACAACGACCGCATAAAGGTCATGACTCTGATCTCCTACCTAAAAGGGGAACCAAGGGCCTGGGCCGAGACCTACCTCCAAGAGGATGATGACCTGCTGGATTCATTTCCCCAGTTCCTCGAGGCGATGGGCCTCCTGTATGAGGACGCCAGCAAGCAACTGACGGCTGAATCGGCTATAAGGGGCCTCAAGCAAGGTAGAAGACCGGTTGAGGATTATATAGCCGAATGAAAATAATAAAAATTTTATTTAAAAAAAAAAAAAAACATTTTATTTTTTTACTTTGCTGGAACGTAAATTAGTTCAAGTACAATGGAAATTTGTACATACTACCACTAACAAATTTTATCCGAATCCCAAAACGAATTGACATTCGGACCTGAATCCCGAAAAACAAAATAAACTAAACACATTTTTTGCAAGGGCACAGGTCTAGCAGCCATGTCTTGTCGCTGGTAACAGTTCTCTCCAGAATACTCTGATTTTTTTCATACCATCGCAAGAACTGAGTCACAACCTCTACACACCGTTGCTTGTGCAGAACAGTAAGATGTTCAGGAACCCATTTCCTGCGGATCCATAGCTGATATCCAAATGTGCAGCCAAAGAATGCGCATTTTGGCACATTTTTCTTTGATGGTGCAATCTTGCAATAGAGTGTCCATGTTTCTGTCCACGTGACTACCACTCGACTAAGTCCAAGTGCTGTACTGCATAAGGTCGAACTATCCATGTATCTATATGTAAATATGCTGCATTGCTCAAACTTCTCTCTGTTTTATAAATTGCCTTTACTTTTTGATTCTCCCTCATATATTTCTGCTAAGACTACACGTTTAAAAAAACACATTCTTCTATCATGTTTCTGGAATTACTGGGTCAAGAGATTCAAAGCTCAGACAGCGTTTACAGTAAACGCTACTCAGCTGAATAATTCTACACTTTCCATTTTGTGTTTTTCTAGCAAACAGATTTTGGTTTTAGGCTTTGACACAACTTACTTTATAATGCCATCTGCAATTGCACACGTTGCCATTATCTACCTCGTCTTATTACTTTTTGAAGAGTGACACTGAACAATAAAGTTGACAGAATATCACTCTGTCTCAGTTTTTGGCTGACTTTAAAACTAAGAGAGTCAAATGGGATATAACTATGTGTTTAGCTGACACTCCAAGCTTTTTTTTATGGCCTGGTATAACTTTTCACTCAAAGGAAATCTTTCTTAAGAAAGTCTTTGAGCTAATTATTGCTAATTTATCTTTCTGAAAATGCAAGTTGCCTGACTTTCATCTTGATTGTCATACTGACTTTTGAAAGTTTCTAATAAATGGACCAAAAAAAACATTTGATAAGATAAGAGTTATGACTTAACCTGTCTTTCCTGGTTGTCATACTTGTTCTGGCCAAGAAATTTACAAAGTATTCAAGCAAGATGCTAAGCCCACTAGTCATAGAACTAACAAGTTAAACATGGATGGTAGCCCTCATATTTCCCATGTTGTCATAACAATTGGGTAGTAGACCTATTTGCTCTGATGCTGCTTTGACGGTCCCTATTATAATGTCTGATTTGTTACATCAGTTACCTGTGTTTTAGCTTACTTCTAGATGCTAGAGCTCTTAAAAAAGCATTAGATCCATTAGCATGCCTTTGCCACTCTGGTTGATGCTTTGTCTATCTAATGCCTGTTTTTATAACGTGGTGTTACAAGATCATCCACCCAACCTCACTTGTTTCTTTCTAAACCGCTAAAGTTTTGTTTCTTAGCTTGTTGACTGTTTTCCAAAAACATAGCCTACTTAGAGAAAAGTAAATTGAATCTCTGACAACAATTTACTTAATCTGCCTCTATATTCAGGTCTATAAGGTTTGCATTGGTCAGTCCACCAGTATTTGATGTCAATATTTTCCAATTTGTGTTCTTAACTGATTTATTTAGAGTACATTCAGAAACTTAGAGGAACTCTGGGAATCTAAAATGTTACCTGCTCGTTTTGGTCTACGGGCTCAAATAAAAAAATATACACACCTCCTGGTTGCTAGACCAGTCCCCACAGCCTCTTGGTCCCTGGTCTTCAGTCCAAGGATTGCTGATGCCATCAAGTCTAATGCAGTCTGTTTACCTGCATTAGATGTGAGGATGCCAAGGGACATACCACAGCCAAAGCAGAAGGGGAGCATATCTTCTATATTCCAGCACCTAGATAAAAACAAGCAGTTAACCTGTGCAGAATGGGTGTAGCTCAACTCTAAGGGTTAACCTTTTACATTCCTGGAGTCCTTCTTTAAATAAAAATATTTGTTGTCTGCCCCTCACAAGAATAATACCAGTGTAACATAAACATACAGGCTGGTATCCCTATAGCTCGAGGCAACCATGGAGCTCGAGGCAACCATGGGCTGCTCATTTGCTGGCACCAGCTAATTTACCCTTTTGCATCACCAACAAATAGTAGCCCCATTCTTTACTCTTGCTACTAGTGCCCCCAAGGAAGTTGGTACAAGACAAAGAACAAGGATTACTAAGCACAACCTAGCTACTCCCACGGGTAAAATAAATAGTTAATCTCACACTGCCAATTTATTATAATATGTGATCTTTAGATCAACATAAAGGATGTGTAGGTTTAATGTTTTATTGTAGGGAATCTTGTATCTGAACCACAATTTAAAGTTTAACAGTAATTTACTGAATATACATGTAAATAAAACCAGTACTCATGCGTATCATTCACCAACAGGTAAGGTACTGAGACTTCAGGGTTGATTTACTGAAGGCAACTAGGCTGTTCATGTTGCAAGGGAAGTCACCCTTTAGTGTAGTGAATTGGGAGAAGTTCTGATTAGGTATTTTTTGCCTAATCATTCACTAAGCTAAAGTGCAAATCTGCTTGCAAAGTAAACAGCCTTTTTGCCTTTAGTAAATCAACCCCATCAAGTACTAAGGGTTCGCAGGATTCCATATTGTGGTTATGTCAGCAACCACTCAGAAAAACGTTGAGGGATTTGGTTTTTGCACTGAAAAGTTAAAGAAGAATTTGAGAATATTGAAACTTAACATAAAGCTATTGATAAAAGAAGTGAAATACATTGGGTTCATGCACTAAAGGGGATTAGGCTGTTGACTTAGCAAAGTGAATGTTAATTTTGCCAGGAAATTTTTTTAACTGGCAAGCTTGTTGAATGGAGTGTCAAGTGCAGTGTGTAAGATGCGGATTAGAGAGGCAGTAGAGGAGACACTTGTGAAGTGGAGGAGCTGTCTACATGCATGGAGCAAATGAGGTGGTAAAAATAGTGGATTGATAGCTGTCAGTTGAAGGCTAATGTTGGATGCCAGGGAGGATGTATTGTGAGCAGAGGGTAAATGGTGTCTGAAGAGAGGGCAGAGGTGAGCTGCAAAGTTTGCACTGTATCCTGGGGCGCGGGAATGGGCCACGGAGAGAATGGAAGGAATGTAAATAGAGAGATGAATGCCCTGTATTTGGGGTTTGGGTGAGGTGGCCATGCAAAGCGGTGTGACTTGGAAGGGGGGGGGGGGGGGGGGATGGGGGGAGAGGGGGTTTT
>NW_017306300.1:1760140-1761036 GCF_000935625.1 Nanorana parkeri | reverse complement strand
GTGAGATAGATGATAGATGCAGTTTTGTACTGGGTGAAGTTGGTGGGAGATTAAAGGCAGGTCAAGGCCGTAAATCGACAGAATACTAGTTTCACAGAAACATCAGTATTTGCCATTTTGTGTTCTTTTAAACAACTGGAAATATATGCATATGAATCTAAAGATGGTCTTCTAAGATTGATATAGCACTTATGATACAACGTGAGGTTTATCATGTTTAGGGAAAAGTATGCACACATTGAAAAGAACTGCTTTCAATTATGTTTCTGTTAAAGAAATGCCACCAACACATCTAGAGAACTATTGCAAAAGTGCAAAATTACCATAAACTGCTGTAAGCCATTTTGTCAAAACTTATTGGTCAGGCTCCTAAAAGATTACATATAATGATACCACAATTCTAGAAATATGACTTTGCACCTATATCTAGAAAACTGAAACATAATGCAGATTAATTCTCCATAGCAAATTACAAAAAATGGTTGATCGTTTTAAAGACAATTATTTACTGCATATTGTAGACTTATAGCTCTGCCAGCAAAGGATAAATACCAAGCATTCTATTGTGTTCTATTCTAGGTTGGGGAGGGTGGGGGGTGCACATCTCCATTACACAAAGTATGTACATTAGACTGGACTATGCCTTACCTAATTAAAGTTAAAGTGATATTAAAGTCAAAAGGACTTAAAGCCATTTCAAATGCTGTTAAAATTACTTACAATGTACGCTGCTTCTTGATGTTTAAAAGTTTTAGTTTCCTGCAGAATCAGCTGGTCCCCTGTGCACTGTTCCTGACTTCCTGTTTTAGAGTGACTCCTTTCTCAAGCAGAGTGTTATGAAATCACCCTTGTGTCCACAAACACCCCCCCCCCCCCAAATTAAGCTACTTCTCTCC
>NW_017306300.1:1754453-1755299 GCF_000935625.1 Nanorana parkeri | reverse complement strand
GTGAGATAGATGATAGATGCAGTTTTGTACTGGGTGAAGTTGGTGGGAGATTAAAGGCAGGTCAAGGCCGTAAATCGACAGAATACTAGTTTCACAGAAACATCAGTATTTGCCATTTTGTGTTCTTTTAAACAACTGGAAATATATGCATATGAATCTAAAGATGGTCTTCTAAGATTGATATAGCACTTATGATACAACGTGAGGTTTATCATGTTTAGGGAAAAGTATGCACACATTGAAAAGAACTGCTTTCAATTATGTTTCTGTTAAAGAAATGCCACCAACACATCTAGAGAACTATTGCAAAAGTGCAAAATTACCATAAACTGCTGTAAGCCATTTTGTCAAAACTTATTGGTCAGGCTCCTAAAAGATTACATATAATGATACCACAATTCTAGAAATATGACTTTGCACCTATATCTAGAAAACTGAAACATAATGCAGATTAATTCTCCATAGCAAATTACAAAAAATGGTTGATCGTTTTAAAGACAATTATTTACTGCATATTGTAGACTTATAGCTCTGCCAGCAAAGGATAAATACCAAGCATTCTATTGTGTTCTATTCTAGGTTGGGGAGGGTGGGGGGTGCACATCTCCATTACACAAAGTATGTACATTAGACTGGACTATGCCTTACCTAATTAAAGTTAAAGTGATATTAAAGTCAAAAGGACTTAAAGCCATTTCAAATGCTGTTAAAATTACTTACAATGTACGCTGCTTCTTGATGTTTAAAAGTTTTAGTTTCCTGCAGAATCAGCTGGTCCCCTGTGCACTGTTCCTGACTTCCTGTTTTAGAGTGACTCCTTTCTCAAGCAGAGTGTTATGAAATCTC
>NW_017306300.1:1751924-1754420 GCF_000935625.1 Nanorana parkeri | reverse complement strand
AAATTAAGCTACTCCTCTCCCCCATGCCCCCTCTCCTCCCTTCTCCAAGCTAGGAGATGAATAGTTTCTGGGATCTGCTCTACCCCTTGTGATCTAGTATTGGACAGGAAGTTCAGGGAAGTTGAGCTGGGAGACTTGGATGCAACTGTTCAGGAACATGATGGTTGTAATTATTTGGGCAAAAAGTAAAGCAATGTTTTGCTGGGCAGTGTATATTTGTTCTATCTGGATTTATTATTGAAAAAAGTGTGTTTAATACTACTTTAAATTGTTTGTGGCCTTTAGAAATTGAAGATGTGCACCATTATTATTTGTGCTTTATGGGACAGGAGTCTACATTTTCAAGAAATAATCATTAAAGAAAAATATGAAGCTGATGATTTTAATTAAGCCAATAAGCAAAAAAAAAAAAATACTGCGCCAACTATGACTGAATGTGCCGAGCTAAATAAAAAAGTGTGTACTACACTAATGTGTGATTCCTAATAAATCATCAAAAAAGGCATGGAACGCTGAATTAATAAATCCATGACATAGATCATGAATATTAGTGGAAGACGAATCAGTTCATGAATCAAAATATACATATATATGTGAAAGGGCATATATGTAAAAATATGCAAGAAAGAGTAGTGACAAAGTTCACTTGTTCCTTCACTAAATATTCTACCATTATTCATCATCTATGTCACGGATTTATCCACTTCGTTTTTCATGCATTTTTTGATTATTTATTAGAATTCACACATTAGTGTGGTACACACTTTCTTTATTCAGCTCTGCACATTCAGTCATATTGATGATTTTAATTATTGTCTTCAGTTTTATCTTTCTGGTGTTTACCTTTTTTAATGTTTGGAAATCAAGTATAACATGATGGGGAGTATGCATTAGCAGAGTATAAGTAAATGTATAAGGCCATTCCCTATTTTATGATGTGTATAGGATGACTCTCACTTTTTTAAATATCTAAATGGCTATATAAAAGATAAAATTATAACGAAAGACCTATAAATACTTCTAATGTCTGCAGCACCACATGGGCATGGGCTGATGCCAATTCGTCACTGTTTTCTGTGCTGTGGAATATACTGATGATATATACAGAATAATTAACAAGAAGCCATTTTTTTTACTATATAACATGTCAGCAAAAATGTGTGGATTGAACTGGTCATACTAAGAAAACTAATGCAAAGGCCACCTACTGCCAAGAATGCATGTATGGACAACATTTGATGTTTATAAGGCAGAAGTGGGGTTCTTAGGTTGTAAACTCCACTAAAGCAAGGGCTGAAGTGCTGCAGTATGTGTTAGTGTAATAAATATACTAATATGTAATACCTGCTGCTCCTCCCGCCATGCAGCAGCTCTCTCCTCCTTGCTGGGAGCCTGCTACATGCTGCAGCTTGTGTCCCCTCCATTCCCCGTTACTCTCCCTGCCTACATTGGCAGAAGCAGTGAGGATTGGAGGGGGCACAGACCCCAGCGTGCAGCCAACACCCAGCAGGGAGGAGAGATAATCTGTGACAGCCCAATCAGGATGCTGAGTGGGGCAGATGCCAAGTGGACTTAAGGTTGCCCAGTAAGAAAACAGATTGAGGACTTTGTGTCCCCCATCTCTTTTTCTATCTCAAAAGGGAAATATCAGAGGTCTGTTTAGAGCCTTGATATTTTCTAAAAGCCCCCCAACAATAATGTAAAAAAAATAATACAAATGTTTAAAAAGAATACAAAAATAGTTAAAAAATAAATTAGACTAGAAATAAAGTCCACACACACATAACATGCATGCACACCATAATATGGTGTCCATTATTTACATGTGCTACTGTGTATTGTTAGAACACATCACAGTGCTTCACATTTTCTTTTACTTTTTAAAATAAGACTAATTCAACTGTGTGGTGGCGCATAGCAAGTGCTGTGATGCATTGATGTGCATTGTAATATGCTGCACTGTATGCCTGCATCGGTTTATCACAAGACACACCAATACAATGCACTAACTGCACTGCGGATCAGATGTTACCAGAACACATAGATGAGGCCAACCTCCAGATTTTTAGCAGAAGTTGTTTATTTACAGTTCTGCGTACCTTCGTTTTTTACCATTTCGCAAAAAAGCCGCAATTTAGAATTTACAAATATTTATTTAATAACTCGGTACAGTTTTTATCTTTTAGAGTTAGTAGGAGTCTTGTAAATTATGTTTTTCTGTGTGCACTAATAAGGATTATAGTGTATTTTAATAAAAATTGGTTTGATAAACATTGTCGCAGAACCGACAAAATTAGTAGCACAGGCTTTTTATTCTACTGGTCATGTGATTTCAGAAAATGTATAGTTTGTGGGGCTTTTTACAAACTCTGAAAGCTGCAATTGACATTTTTTTTTAAAAAGTAAAAAATTGCAAAAATGGTCTGGCCAGCTAAGGTCAAAAGTGTTCAACAGGTCCTAGCAGCAAAAGGGTTAATGTTTTTCTTGTTGTTTTGT
>NW_017306300.1:1751072-1751903 GCF_000935625.1 Nanorana parkeri | reverse complement strand
TGCATCGTGATGTCTTTTTTGTGACATCATTTAATTAAGTTAGTTAGGGTGATTTTGGTCTTCATCCATTTCCAATCTCCACTTACACCCAAAGTCAAAGTAAAGTACAAATCATATAGAAAACGTTTCCCACAAACTATCCTAGTTCACAACTATAACAAATATAAGAAATATATAATTAAGCATTGTAATTTGTATAACAATATAGTTTAAAAGACTGTTGCTAACAACAAAACAGTGAGGCAAACAATTGCAGCTGTACAAATAATAATCTTCTGCGAAAAATTTCAAAATCTAGATCAGATCTTTGCCACACTGTCAGAGTTATTATAAACACCATTCTAGGTCATTGTGTGATTGCACAGTTAGTAATTTACAGAATCAGCAGGGTTCTTTGAGCAAGGAGGAGAGGAAAAAGACCATAGGGTGTTATCTATTGCCTCCATCATTACACAGATAACTTTTCCCTGATCTGTTGAGGGAGACCTTAAACCAGCAAACCTCTCCTAGACAAAATAAGCTTACAATTCCACTGACAAATTTGAATACTGCCTACTTTTATTTTCAAAAGAAGAAAGAAAAAAAGAAAGCTCAAAATATGTGAAGTTGGATGATTTTTGCAGAAAGCTAAAATTACAAAAGAACTCTCAGAAAGCAGTGTTAAAAAATGTCTCATGTAAAACCTTTCACTTACAAACTAAACATAAGTGGCCTAAAGCAGGAACATAAATACACATTACAGGGCTCCAAAGCACAATGTTAACAGGGCCCCAAAGCACAATGTTAACAGGGCCCCATGCTTACAAAAGTGCTCAACACATTGGTGACAGT
>NW_017306300.1:1718066-1750735 GCF_000935625.1 Nanorana parkeri | reverse complement strand
ATAATTATCTTATTATAGTATTTACCTTTCATGAGAGAAATGTGAAGCTGCCACTGTTGGCCACCTCCTAAGATGCTAGTTGCCTGACTGTGTCTGGCTTAGTGCTTCACAACAACATGGATGTGGAAGAACTACATAGAATATTAAAGACAGAGAAAAATATGGATTCCTTATTTGTATATTTGTTCTGTGACAATAGGGTTGATTTACCAAAGGGAAATAGGATATTCACCTTGCACAGAAAGTTCCCCTTAGTGAATGAGGTGAAGCTCTGCTGACTTCTATCATCCAATCATGTGCAAGCAGAAATACTGTTTTTTTTCAGTTTCCTTGCATGTGATTGGGTATTCTTTGAAAAGTAAAATTTTACCCCATTCACTTAGCTAATAACAATCTTCCCCTATTTGCTTTAGTTAATCAACCCTAATGAGTCACAAAGTATTGAAGGCAAAGAATAAGCATTACAGCCAATCAACTACCATTTTCAGAAATGGTGAGCAATTTCAGTCTACATACCTCTCATGACAGGTTTCCTTGAAGAATAATAATGGTATTAACATAACCTTTTTTCATTTTTGCCTGAACAGATAGTTGCATCTGATGGAACCCAAGAAAGTACTCCAGTAAATGTCAACATTGTGGTTATAGATGCAAATGACAACACTCCAACATTTTCTAACATCTCCTATAATGTCAAGATTTATACAGATATGGCACCAGGAGAGAATGTTTTAAGAGTAAGTAACAGACATTAGGAAATTATTCAACATTATTTTTCCTTATTCAAAGTAAAAAGTAAAACTGTGCAATATAATTCGTACCAACAGATAGATTGCTCAAACTCATTGTTTTAATAAAAGACCCATCCGATGGTGCTCTGTGGATTTTTAACCTGCCATCTATGAACTGAACTTGCCTTCTCTTTTTATCCTGTTTTTTCAATTTCCTTCTTCTTGCATTTTCAATTTCCTTCTTTCCTATAGTAGGATGGAAGGAGATGCACCTGCATTAACTATTAGAAAAAAAACAAAAAGAAATTAGAGACTTGTTCATGTTTTTATTACAAGCAACTTATTTTAAAATTCATATTTTACTATTCCAAACATGATACAATTGCAATTTCTTATAATAGTTTTAAAGAGCAGTAACTGGCCTCCACAATTATAAAATAAATCTCTCTAACACAGAACATAAATTTAAATAAAGTGGCTTTCCAAAACTTTTATGCACACCTTTACCTATATTTAGTGCACCAGCTTTACCTGTCCCTCCACCCTTGTCTTTAGTTATTTTTCTCTTTCCCCTTTCCCCTTTTTCTTTATTCAGCTGATAAGGACTACACATACTTCTCCCAGACTTTTTTTTATCCAACAATCTGTTTTGCTTTCACATTTGGGTGCCTCTATTGGGGTCACCATCTTATCTGTACATTGAAGTAAACATTGATACATTTAAGTAAACTTGGTAGGCTAGAGCTCTTGAAGAGATCAGGTATTGTAATTTTATATCTCAAATCGCTGACTCGCAGGGACAAGTGAAAAAAAATTCCCCTAATGAGATAGCCCACGCTTTTAGAGATTTTTATCACAATCTTTACAGCCTATCTACAGGTGGGTCTCCTAACAAACTTATCTCCCATCTCATTGCTATTTGATCCTATTTGCGAAACTCTAGTCTCCCTACTATCGCTTCTACAGAGAGTTCTGCTTTAGATACAGTAATTTCAGAGGATGAAGTTAATATTTCCTTACATTCTGTGAAGCCTGGTATGGCTCCTGCCCCTAACAGCTTCATGTTAATATAGTATAAGACTTTTAGTCAAACGATCACCTACTTTTTTTTTTACTAAGGTCTTTAATACTATCCTACATGGAAAACAGATACTGGATGAAACCCTGTTTTTTCTTGTTTTCTTCTCTGCTCGTCTATACCTTCTCCTCCCACACCATGAGTAAAATTACCCTTCCTCTGTCACCCTTTTCTTCCCTTTCCCCTACTTTCCTCCCTTCTTCCTCCTCCTTCATGTCCTGCATATCCCCCTCCCTCCTTTCCTGACCCTCTCCCTTACCCTTCAATGTCCCCCTACCCATTAAGAAAAAGGAAATACCTGGGAGTTCGCTAGTTGGTATGCAAGCCTTTTCTTGCCAATTGAATTAGTAATTGTAATAGATCTGTCCTGTAATTATGCCTTGTCCCCCACTTTTTCTAAGCTGTCTGATGTGTGTATCACCTTGTGATTCCTTCAATAAAGATTGTAGTTTTTTTTAAAGTGCAAAAGCTGCCTTACCTGCACTAGGAAATCTTACATTGTTGAAGCTCTTTGTACATTTTTGCATATTTGTATAATTTTTTCCTGTTCTGATAGTACACTATATGACAAATGTTCCTGACGAACCTGCCTTTAAAATATTTCACACATTTCACCTCTGTAGATGCAGGTCAAGCTTCTTCATTGCAGGAAATATTTAACAATATTGTCTTTATAACAAGCCATGTTATTAATTTACGTAGCGATACCTTTGTCTTTCTTTTTGGCCAAATATTTTAGAAAAAAGGGTAAATATTACATTTTGATTCTGATAAAACCTTGATTTTTTTATCTTTATAAAAACTTAAACTTTATGTAAAGTTATAAAACAGTATAAAAAAGTATAGGAATGCTTCAGCAGCATTTGTACATAATGTTAATAATACAGATGTACAATAATTAAATGCTGCATATTCAGAAAATATATACATGGAAGGGGAACTGTGCATAAATTCTTAGCTCAAAATGTATTGCATTACCAAATCTACTCTGTCCATCCACTTATATCTCCTTACAGATTCCCCTTTGCAGGCTACACAGTAAGAATAATTTGTTTAGCTGTCTTTTTATTGTAGATTTATTGCCCTCAGAGCTTCTGGTTATCCAGGCTAGCACTAAAATAAGCCCTGTATAAATAACATAGCCTTCTTGGGCTGTAACAATTCTAGTGTGTCTCTGTAGCTAAAAATTGACAATACCATTTAAAGGTTTGTAGTTCTGAAAAAAAGATACAGTTTTAAGAAGTCTGTATTAGAGTTATAGTGTCATTGTGTTCAGGAACACTAACAATTATGTACTAGTATACAATACTCTAATGTTTTGATATACTACAGTCCACAATTTTTTTTCTTTTTTAGTGATTACTAGACTAGTGGCAATGAAAGGGTTGTTGAGCTTTTGCAGAGTGGTCAAGTGGAAAATGAATGATAAAAGTTAATTCCCTGTATTGCCACCTGTACCGAACATAGACATACTTTATGTTAGGATCAATGACAGTACTATCACAGCTGTCACTGCCAGGTATCACACAGAGATCTTGCCAGGGGGCCCCATCAAGATTTTGCTATAGTGCCCCATGATCTAAAGTTACACCCCAGATAGACCCTAACAATCTACCTAGTAGATTAATTTCTAGTGAATATCATTATCTTCTTGCTTTGTCTGGACAAACCAGCCTTGCATTAATCTGGACTTGTTCTATAATGTTGAAGAATTTCACAACTTATACAAGCCACTCTTTAAAGAGGAACTTTACCCATATCTGCAAAATAACAACAAAGGCACCTTTAGAAATGTTTAGTAATGAAAATTTACAAACAGATACTTCCAGATAATTGCAGGCTTTTTATTCTTTGCATACCACCTCCCTTTACTCCCTGGAGCTTTGGCACATGTGATTAAGACATGTGACCATGCACATTATCTTAGGGGAGGAAAATTCCTTTCCCTGAGATCTCATGAGATTACAGATGAGATTTCCCAGCAATGCTCTGCTGATGTCATTCTCCCAAGATGCAGTGATTGGGCACAATTACATACTTTGTGCCAAAGTGGACCAGGAAGTGGAAAAATAAGAAATTGTAAGTAAAATAAAAATGTTTGTTTAGCTAATAAATGTAAGATGATTTCATATCAGCATGCAGAGCTGTATGCAAAAGTGATTTTTTTTTTTCAAGGGGTGTAAAGGTCCAGTTCTCAGAAGCTGAGAAATGTCTTCACAAGAACAAGTCTTCAACAGCCTTCAAAGTCCACTAGCAGGATTGAGGAAAAAGTACCCAACACTGTATATATGTATATATAATACACTATGGAAGCAACTCGATTATGTTTATTAAAAACAAAAAACTGCAATTTTACTTTGAATACAAAAAAATTATTCAAATAAAACATATTGATAAAGTTTTAAAGAAAAAAAGGACTAAAAGGAAAGGGAAGTAAATGAGGACACTTATACAGGGTGAATGTAATCTGTCTCCCTGTTTTTGTTTGCAGCAAGCTAGTTTATTGAAGAAAATGGTGGGGAGGTGGATATGTAGAAGTTTTACATAGGGGAATTCTAAACTCTTTTTAGAGTAGTTTTAGTTTTAATGCTTAAGAAATAGTCCTACTTAATCATTCAACATTCTACTTCAGTATGCTGAAAGTCTTCATTACTGAGGCACTTGTGTGCTGTCAAAATTGATTGAATGTTTGTCACACATTCGAGGCATTTTTTTTAACTGCTTTTCCCAGATTCTGCATCCTAATGCCTCTAGTTCTCTGCCTCAGAGAACGATTTGTAAGAGAACTATGTGTTTTCAACTCCAAGAAATGATACCAGTTTGAGACAAATTTGTACATACTAGTTAATGAAATTACAAATATGTGATGATGATGACAGAAAGTTGACTGATATGAAGTAGCAGCTTTAAGCTGAAAGTAGCTACGCTGTATTCAAAATGAACCCAGCACAGTAAATGTAATGCAAATACTTAAGTCATTAACTTCAATAATGTAGGATAACGTACTTCAATTTATTTCCCACTAATAATGCTATATGATGGTCTCTGTCACTGAAAGCATCTTTATTGGATGAACTCATTGGCACTGGTGATCTTGATCTTATGGAGTCTAATTATTACTCTCCAGAACCTTTAAAAGAAAAAAAACATTCCAGTTATGTCCTACTATCCAAATACAAAAGAAGCTTTAATAATCATTTGCCCAATCTGTTCATTAACATTGCTATAGGAAGATAAACTTCATGTCAAATTGCATTTACAATTATCTGTACACAATGATAAGGATAGAACTACCATCTCATAACTGCTCGCTAGTAAAAGTACTTAAAGCTGTGATAACTAACATAGTTGCTTATATTTTATCAAACCTGTAAATATAGCAAAATGTCATTTTTTACTTTCAAACAACCTTACAATGTGTAATGCTTCATACAGCACTGATATCAACTATAAAGGGCTCTATATAAAAGCACTATATTGACTATTAAAATGTTTGTTCAGGCATTACCCAAATAAACCCCAAAAACATCCATCTTCCCCTTTACAGCATGTTCCACCATTATTTTTTACCTTTAACATAGTAACATAGTTCTGTATTGAGAAACAGCTTTTCTTACCCCTGTTACATCATCACCTTGCTGGTAAAATTCTTCTAAGGGCAGCTGACAGGGGCACCATTTCTAGATTGCATACTCCCAGAACTACAACTCCAAAGAGTCTTTTCCCTACCCACATTGTGTGGGCACGTGAAAGGAGAGAATTGTTTTGCTGGGGAGAAAAATTAACATAGGCCCGTGGATTGGCCAGGGGGTAGGAGTTTGGGATAGGTGGGGTTTTGTAGTCCATCCGGCAGGGCTGATGATGCGTGTTGGGATTCCAGAGCAATAAAGGCCCTGTGCTGTCAGCCAAAACAGGAATTTAGGAGCACACTGAACTTCTACAAAGAAGTACAATGTTTGGATGTATTGGAGGGTGGAATTAGACAGGGGCCTGGTATATACAACAGAAGCAAGAAGAAGGCATAGACGCTGACATGAGACAGTGTTGGATCAAGCCATGGTGTAGGGTGCTATAAATGCAACTTTAGTCATATGATATTGGCTGTGGTTATTAGGATAATATATGTCTCCGGTCAGCAGGAATCTTGCACTTGCTACAAGTGGCCAGGCAGCTCTACATTGTTATAACACCTATATAAGCTTTTTGGACATCCCACTCCAAAACCTTGGGCATATAAAGTGGCCCCTCCCTCCTCCTTTTTCCACTATAACACTGTCTTCTGGGAAGGTTTTCACAAGATTTTAGAGTATGTATGTGAGAATTTGAGCCAATTCAGCCATAGGAACATATGTGAGGCCATGTTCTGATGTTGGCTGAAAAGACCTGGCTTGCAATCAACATTCCAATGCAATCCAAAGGTGTTTAGTAAAGTAGAGGTCAGGTCCTGTGCAGGCCACATGAGTTCCTCATCATCAATTTCATAAAACCATGTCTATGGAACTCACTTTGTGCACGGGGCATAGTAATGCTGGAAGAGAAATGTGCATTCCCTAATGTATGAAAGCACACAATTGTCTTAAATGACTTTCTAACACAACAGCGCTCTTCACTTAATATACCTGAACTCAGTATTTGGAGGACATACTTTTGTCATATTTTGAATATTGCCCTTTGGTTAAAAACTGGATTATATCATACATTCTAGGGACAATGTGCATTTGGAATGCATTTAAGCAATGATAATACTTTTTATTTTATTTTTTCAGTCATGTCCTTATATGTATAAAGTTACATTTATGACTGTGTAGGCTATTTATTTTTTCTGTAGAATAGATATTAGTTGTTGATCAGAATTTTCCAGTGAAGGCTTTATGAAGTATCCACATATTTTTGTATAACCTAATCAGGAATAGGCAATATAAGGTGTGATGGAAGCAATTGTGTTGCAAGGTATTATTAGATGTTCTTTAGAGTGTCTGCTAAAGAGCCTTGCAACTCTGGGGTCCCCTGGCCGAATTGGCCCTCTATGTATGCATGTTAGATAGAGACCTTAGATTGTAAGCTCCTTGTGGGCAGGGACTAATGTAAATGTGCAGTTGGTAAAGTGGTGCATAAATTGTTGCCACTATATACATACCTGAAAACCTAAAGGATGTTTGCATATAGTTTTCATAAACTGCACCATACTACACCCAGCTCTGCTGTTCAAATGTATGGCTGAGTGACGGCACATGTGCACTATACCACACTACCCCACTACTTCCTCAAGTCAAAAAAAATTTCTGGCTCTGTGTAGTCTCTGATATCAGTACGTTTATTCACTTATTTGGTTAGCAAGTGAAGTTGAGTAGTTGTTCCACTTGCATGTATTGAGCCATATTTTAGTGGCCTGTGTCTGATTCATTCTAGGCAATGGAATTAATAAATTATAGTAATTAATAAATCATAGGAGCCATGTATTATGTAACAAAGATGGTTTAGCAGTTCCAAGGATGAGCAGCCAACCATGATGTTGATGCAATGATAGCATAGCTAATTAAATATTGACTTCTATATTGAGATAATTGTATATGATACACGCATGCTATTGGGGTGCACAAACAAGTTTATACTATAGCACATAAGCAGAAAATATGATAATGTAATTTTTATGGTTTCTAAACTCCATATGTCATTTTATATCTGTGGAAAGTAAAACATGTTTAGGCACTTATGTAATAAGGCAAAGGTAAATGCTCAAAGTGTTGTAATTTAAAGGAAACCAAACAAAATGAAATCATTCACTTGCACTAAATTTATAAAAGCTGAAATCTGATTGACTGTTATGTGTTATTGCAACAGACCTGTTCTTAAAAACTTGAGTATGTAGAAGCCTTTCATCTTAACACTCACCTAATCCTTCCAATAATCTCATTATTACAGTCTCTGTCACATAAAAATATTTATGTTTTTGCCAAGGATTTACTGATTTACTGAGTTTTTATGTATCTCATGATGAAACAAACATTGTAATCTATGCCAGTGACTGTCATTCCTGGCTGCCTGATGAGTTGACACCACCATTCATAGAATTTGGCAAATTTGCTTCAGCAATTATATCTGAGACACAGTTGCCTGTGTTTTCCAAGCTTTCATCAGAAATTACTGTCACTTTCTTTCCATTGTCTTCTATTTTTAGGTAAGATAAATGCTGTTACTATACTTTTCCTTAAATATGTGTTATGTAAAGTATAAAATAGTATACATACAAATTGTTATTAACTTTATAATGTATGTGTTTAGGGGTTAAAGAAGAACTGCAGGTACACATATTCTTAACCCTTGCAGTGGGGCTGCCCCAGCACTGTAAGAGTTAAGTGCTCGTTTTCATCTAGGGATGGAAATAACAAAAATTCACTCACCTAAACCTCACATTCAGCTGGCTGTTAGAACGGTTCTTGAAGCCCCTCTCCTCCTCTGCTCCAGCAGTTTAAGGTCCTTTGAGTCATCATGTCTTATACAGTGTATAGGACGTGAGGACACCAAGGGACATTTCATCACTGGAGTGAAGTAGGAAGCATGCTGTAGGGACTGGTCTAACAGCCAGCTGGCTGTGAGATTCAGGTGAGTAAATCTTTATTACTTTTGTTTCTAGACGAAAAAACAAGCACTTAACCCTTGCAGTGCATGGGGCAGCCCCACTGCAAGGGTCAAGAATATTTAAGTTCAGAGTTAGTGTGAAGGTTGGTTAGTTAGTTAGGAAAGTTAGTGTTAGGTTAAGATTAGGGTCAGAGTCAAGGTATGGGAATAATAATAACGGTTACGTTTAGCGAGGTATCACCTCCTAGGGATACCTTTAAATGGCCCTGTTATTGCCCAAGAATTGTATCCCACCATCAGGTTGGTACATGGTTACAGATCTTATTGCCTGCATTATTCTCCCTCAGTGGTGGTTTATGTGTCTGCATAGACTGAATGAACACTATACAGTATCTAGGTGACCTGCACTATAAAAGATTTGATCCCAACAATTTTTCAGACTGGGTACTAGTTACATTATACAGACAAGCTCTAACAGAAGCATTGCAAAACTGACATATGAAATAACACAATGAACACTAAGCAGAGGCATATCTACAGAAAATAGCGACTATGGCAGGCACTGAAACTGCACCACCTTCTCAAAAATAAACACCCATATTTTAGATAACGTTACCATAATATCAACTCAAAATTGCAAGTCAAACTTGCATCAGAGTCCCCAGAGTCCTGCTTTACATCAAAGTCGCCCCTCACATCAGAGTCTCCAGAGCTCCTCCTTTACTTCATAGTCCCCAGGGTCTACCCCTTAGATCAGTGTCCCTACGTGCATCAGAATCACTCCTTACAACAGACATTGATGTGACCGGAGACACTTGGGACCCTGATGTAAGGGATAACTCAGTGTTCAGAGTCCCCCCCTTCATCAGAGTTCCCCCTTACATTACAGTCCCCAGAGTTCCCCTTTACATTACTCACCAAAGTTCCCCCCTTTTTCATAGTCTAGAGTTCACCCTTATCTTATGTGTGACTTCACATATTGCAGTATATACAACTGTAACACATAATATATAAAATACATGACTATAAAACTGCCACTGTCTCCTGTACAATAGACATACTGTACATTTGATTACATTGGGCAGAATCATCTGTATGTTCAGTGAATAAAGCCACAGATGCTTCTTCCCTATTGGCTCTCTGGCTATTATCTTTTCCTCTTTGGCCAGCAGAAGGTAAAAGGAAATGCTGTCTGCATTGAACCACAATGTGCCTTACGAGCAGGGGATGGGTGGCTGACTGAGGTGGCAGGCGCCTCAATTAACGTACAACACTGAATACTGGGAAGGGCAGAGACTGGGGACATTGACAGTAGCCCATAACAGAAAATCAGGTTATACTTTTTATTAAAGTAGACAGAACACTTAAAGATAATTGCCTTTTGGATGGTTGTTATTGTCAACATTGCTCTTTATTTTATTTTAACATATATAAAATCTACATATTTCATAGTGCTTTTCAGATTAATCCATTTGTTTTCATCCCTGCCCATGAAGGAAATTCCAGTGTCTCACTCACAGTTATAAGGAGGCACACAAAAACACAGTGACAACTTTCAGTGGGCAATAACAACCTTTCATTGTATATTTGAACTGTCAAGAAAACACACACAAACAGAACCTGCAACTCTGTACAGAAAGTATGACTTTGATGTAGCAACAGAATCCAGGACCCCAGCACTGCAAAGAAAGCATACTTTTTCACCATGCCATCATGCTTCATTAAATAAACTAATGTACTGAATATTGAAAATATAATTATTTATGTCTTAGTTGTTTTGTTTTGTTGTTTTTAAACCCAGGAATCAAAAATATAATACTGCATATTGCAGCTTATCAGTCCATTGAGGTTCTGGCTGTATATTTTTTATTTGTTCAGGCATTTTTACTTTGTTTTTTACTTGGCAATCCTCCCTGAGATACCATTCCTGTGCTTTAGAGACAACCCTTATTCACTGTACTGTATCTGTAGAGAGCAGGGTTGTCATTCTCGGCTGTGTGCTCCTAATTTAAGAATTAGAGAACACTTTGACTCTTCTCATCTCAATAACATGGGGGAGGTGTTCTTGAGTATGTGGACTGGGTATGGCTGGTAACACCTTTTGAAATTTGCACAGGAAGTTACAGGCTCACAATTTTTTGGGCAGAATCACCATATATTTATATGAACTAATCGAACAGATATAACAAAATGCCTTTTAAAGGTATATTTAGCAAACCAAAAAAGAGCAAATAAGAGAAAATAATTATTAGGGCTTACATATGCTTAAAATGTAGTTAACACAAAACAACCAAATTTCAGTTTGATGCAGATCACTTATTATTAGTGTGGGTCCTACACCGTGCATACTGTCATTGATTTTTGCACTGTTTTATTGAATATGCCGATTTAGTCTACCAAAACCAGGCTTCTTTGCTGTATGTAGACCATCGATTTCCATAATGTGTGAGTAAATACTTTTACAGTAGAATGTCAAAATTAAAATAACGAAATTGCATTTTGACATATTGTGATACTTCTGTTTCAGAACCCTGGCTAACAATCTGTAGCACAGCATGTGCTATTTCTTCTGCAGCAATTATTTCTCAAACTGAGGTGTTGGGAGTGAGGACTACAGAGTAGAAGAAACATAATTTGCAGATTTTAGTAAAGGCAAAAACAGAACATATGTTTCATTGTGTACAGTGAGAACATCAAAAATGCTTAAAGGTCTTAAAATTAACATGTAGCCAATCAGTATGAAGATGGAGAGTTGCTAGAGAGTGATGTATATGAAGTTTACATATATTTAAAATAGAGTGAGGACATTTCTGAACTAAGGAACCCAAAGAAATAGTGAGAGAGAAAAGTGTGGCTATATTATTTAAGACAGATGTATAAAAAGACAGATTTATAAAACCATACTTAATAGATTTCATAAATACCTCTCAGGAGGACAGAAGTGGCCCTGAGCCAATATAAAATATATTGTCCTGATATTTGTGACAGTTGTAAATAGAAATACGTATAAATTATAATAACAAATTAGGCACAAATGTATGCAAAACATTTGCAGATGGCTGTCAGGGATTACAGGTGCAGTGGGCACAAAGACAGTAAACTGCTGGAAAGTCTAGCACAGATAGCTGCACACTGGATAGCCTTCCAATTCTATCTGAGAGATGCTTGTTCAGTCCTCATAATGAAAGGATTTTTATGTAGAAGGATATTTTGATGAACCTGTCAAATCTATATTATTTCCGTATCACTAATTACTCTTATAAACTTCCGAGCATTTTTGCGAGATGCTGTTAAATCTGGTTTATGTTGGAGCAATTGATTAAAAAAATAGACAATTGCAAAACAGGTTATTGCTCAATCCGCCAATAAGGTCTTAACCCAAATACTTTGCTGTGTCCCACTTCACTGTAAATCATCAAACCCTCCTACCTTGCAAGAATTAATGGAGGAAATGTACCACCTGCAAGATAAGGAGGAATTGAGGGCAAAATTACATGATAGGCATCTCCAGTTTTTTGGCTTATGGAATAGCTGCATTCAATATAGTAATGCAATAGAAGAAGTAGCTCAATTGAGGCCTGTTCTGAATGCTTAAAGGAGAACTATGAGGTCAGTGCTTTTCCCCATAGTTCTCCTAAGGGTAATGGGAGGACACAAACTAGCGTCCTCCCATCAAACAAAGCTCAGTATACCACGAGCTATGGCTCGCAGTATACTGAGACGCCGCAGCAGGAGCGGATCCCGACAATGCTGTCTGGATCCACCCAGCTGCGTGAGTGACAGCTGGCTCTGCCTATCTAGAGGCAGAGCCAGCTGTACCCACCCCCTCCCCCATGTGTTCCGCCATTCAGCGCTGGAGGATCGGACAGGGGAGGGGGGAATCCCTGCAAGGAGCCGTGAGTGACAGTCATGGCTCTCTGCACGGATAGATAGAGAAGTAAGCGAGCAATGGTATGTCTTCACTGACTTCCCGATCTGCTGAGCCGACCTGTGACAGTTTAATTCTCACAGGTTGGCTCAGATTATGAGGCTGAGTGAAAATCACTTGCCTCATAATTCTCCTTTAAGTAATAAACAATTAGTGGAGGATAGGGTGTGTGCTCATCATTGGGAGTCCCCCATATGTGGCCTTTTGGGTGTTTTTTTGTGGTTTTTCTATTTTTAATCAGTATTTCTCTTTGTGCACACTTTAAGGTACCTTACTGAGATAGGTAATAATTAAGAGTATAAATATAGGAGCACTCAAAAAGAGGAAACATATTGGCAAGACATTTTTCTTTATGTTTATATTATTTTGTTTACAAAATAAATTATATAATGTGAACATTTTTTGCTGTGTACTAAAAAAGTAAAGAGTTAGAATGTATTATGTTGCTATGGATAGTTGAGTTATGTAGCTCCAGTTTCCATAAAACCCTTCCTATTACCTCTGGTTTCAGCAGACAGATTTCTCACTTTTATTTTCTTCTGTGTTCTCATAGAGAACTACAGTAGCAGCTTACATGCAACAAAGTCACGTTTTAACAATAGCCTGAGGATATACACTAAACAACTTATTCAAGATCTAGACTGCCAAACATCTGGGTTTTGTTGATGATAACGGAAGTGGTTACACAATGGCAGAAAAAAGGACAGATACTATTTTTGATAAATCACATTTTGCTTTTCTGTATTCATGTTCTTTTCAGTTTATTATTGATGACCTACAAGATACTTTTTGTTCTATACACAAGCCACAATTTCAGCTTATGATAACTTAAACCACAAAATTAATTAACACCCACAGAACCAACATTTACATTTTTTTACATAGTTTATTTAATTATGATTAATAAGCATTAGCATTCTGAAACATTTCATTAATCAGTATTTGTAGTCTAGGGACTTTATTGAAAGAAAAATGATAATGGTGTAAGTCCATTTTAATGATTATACTATACTATAAGCTAAAGTTTTTTATATGTGCTTTTTAAAGTATTTTACTATGTGTTTTTATATTTTAGTTTTAGACTGATCTATTAATCTCTGTAAAATATTTTGAATATGTGGTGGGTGCAGGGAGCAGCAAACTGAGACTAAGCTGAAAGTTGGCAAGCTTAGTATGATGGTTGCTTTGGACTCATCACAAGTCTATAAATTAAAGCTTCTTATAAGTAGTTAATATTGTCTTGAATATCTGGACTGTTGCTACATACATATTTGGCCTAAGCTGACTGGGGCAGTGTTGCAATTTGTAGTACTGTTGGGTTAGAATGATTGCTGAATAATGTTAAGGGAAACTCAGTTGTTTTCAGGTAAAGGTTCTTTAACTTAAAGGAGAACTATGAGGTGAGTGCTTTTCACTCACCTCATAGTTCTAGCCAACCTGTGACATTGAGACTGTCACAGGTCGGCTCAATAGATCGGGAGGTGAGCGAACACATACCGGGTTCGCTCGCCTCTCGATCCTGTCACGGCTCTCTGCCGTGACAGGAGGAGGGGCTGGATTCCCCTCTCCCCCTCCGATCTGCCAGCGCTTACTGGCGGAACGGACGGGGGAGGGGGCGGGTACAGCTGGCTCTGCCTCTAGATAGGCAGAGCCAGCTGTCACTCACGCAGCTGGGCGGATCCCGTCATCTACGTTGGGATCCGCTCAGGCTGCGGCGTCTCAGTATACCGCCAGCTGTAGCTCGCGGTATACTGAGCTTAGGGTAACGGGAGGACGCTAGTTTGTGTCCTCCCGTTACCCTAAGGAGAACTATGAGGAAAAACACTGACCCCATAGTTCTCCTTTAAAGAGAAGGGTCCCCCTGGCTAATAAATAATATTTACAAATATACATATACAAGACAAGAAACAATATTTTAAACAAGCAATATTTCCATTATGAGCAGGTGGCAGAACTTGTCGGCCAATGTGCCTTTTATATTAGACTATAATATACCTTAGCAGTATAATTTTGTCATTTTTCTGTATGTTCTGAAGATAGGACATCTATTTATACATACATATTAGTATAGATCTAGGGGGAAAAATGTTGCCAAGCTTTGCACTTAGAATCCCTTCCTAAATATAATAATTTTTTGAAGAGTAAAATAAAGATTCCAACACTGGCAAGCAGGGTTAATATACTGCTCACCCTTTCCAAGAAACAACAGATTTGAATTAGTATAAGTCCCGTGGGGTATACATAGAATTACACTGAAGCTTCTGTAAGTATCAGTTTGCATTCCTTTTAAGTTTGTCCTCAAGAATAAATTATTTTCTAATACATATTCATGCATTATAGGCTTCTTTAACCTTGACTTGTTATTAAAAAATATTAGTTACAACATGCACACTGCTTTGTGATAAATCTATTGTTCTATGTATCAAATTTATTTGCTCTCTTCTTTGCAACCTTGCACCCTATATACTGTTATTTGTAAATAGGGGATCTGAAAGAAAGGCAATATTTCTCTGCTAAATTATAATAATAAGTGTTTTTATATGAATGTTTTGAATTTCTTACATTTCTGAAGAAAAGAATAGCCATTAGACCACAGGTAACTATGTGCTGCACATTTCAGGAAAATGTGCAGCACATAATAGTGACCGAGCAGATAAAACAAAAAGCTTTCAACTGTATATTAACAGACCAAAAGAGAGCAAATATGAAAAGTTTAGCATGAGGGTTGACATATACTTTGTTTTATCACTTACTTTGAATTTTTCTGAAGTTGGCATAAATTACAGTGCTTTCCTAACTAAGCAAGTGTATACAATTTCTTGTGGTAACTGGCATATTTAGAATGGTCATTAATAGTGCCAGTTGTGTGAAGTGGCTGATCTCTAATGGCTAGTGATCATTTGTGTTTGCTTCCTATGTGGTATCCAAGCAGTTCCAAATATCTTTATATACATAATATATGAATGAAATAGATCATAGGTTAGATATATATAATATAATTATAAGGGCATTTAATTTTATTTTGAGTTTTAAACAAGCTGAATATAGTGGAGAAATCTGATTGGTTGCTGTTAAATAGAACTTCTTTATTTATTTATTTTTTAAAGTCCTGTCAAAGGATTTGTATAGGCATGACTCTAAATCTTCCTCTTCTCCTCTAGATAGTGTTTCAGTTTTCATATCTTCTTTTACCTTGTTCCTGTAGTGAGAGACCGATTTTATTATTCACTGTGATGTTATAATGGAGCTTTTACAAATGTTGCAGGGTAGTTTGTTGGAGCTCAATTTCTATTGATGTAGGCACACCCTCAGAACTACATCTCTCAAGAGCCCTTTTCCTGTGTGCAGTGTGTGGGTAGTCTCTCAGGACTATGCATGTGAAGAGAGACACAGAGGAGCCAGAATAGAAGAGTTCTGTAGTCTGGCAGGCTTGGCTGACAACACTGCGTAGGAGTTCAGAGCAGTAAAGGCAATGTGTTGTTAGCTCAAATAGAAAATTAGAGGCACATTGGTTTTCTAACAGATCAACAGCTTTTTTGGTACTTGCAGCATTTTAATGGGATAAACATGGGGAAATGTGCATGAATTGCAGAGATTAGGGTTGCACAGATACCAAGTACAGTACTCGGTACAAGTACGAGTACATATACTGATACTTTTGAGACTAGAGAAAAATTCAAAAGTTAGGAGGCAACTGTCACTTGTAAGGAGCACACAGAGCTCCTGGGATTTGTACATCTCTGTTTTAATGTACAATTTTGTTTTTATAAATAAAGGGATGCACAGATACCAGTTTTGCGAGTACGAGTGCTGGTACTTGCCGAGTACTTACAAGTACAAGTACTGATACATTTTTGTTTATTGTCATGTGACAGTTTTTCTAAAACAATACAGACTAATGATTTCAGGACAGTGGTGGAGCGCCAGAGCCAGGTCCCCGCTGCAACCCTGGTAGTTCTCATGAAAATGCCAAGTATCTGCACTGGTACTCGAAAAGTATCTGTGCATGCCTAGCAGAGATGTACTGAGTATGTTTTTTCTGCCCTGACATATACTTTAAGTAATAATTGCTGGTGGGGATTGCCCGTTGTTAGCATTTTATTTCCTGCTATCTTGTATTTTAGTCACCCTGCTAGCAAGCTGTTAATAGTGTTCATCAATCTTTACCTGATGGACTGCATTGTCTTTATTTCATGAAAGGAGTGATGGCTTTAAATGGCAGTGCAGTAAAAACATGTTAAAAAGAAGTGGATCCTTGTATAATGTGCTAATTTAACATCTAACCAGCACATAAAAGCATATTATTAGCTCCCACAAGTGGGACAGATGTCTCACTTACTTTGATAATTTAGCAGCATATCTGCCAAAGAAGCAGCATGAAAAGGTAAAGTACTGTTACATATGCTTTCAGTGCATCTTAAATTATAGTCCAATAATGTGTATTACCATTACCCATACATTCAAAGTTCCAGGGATTTCTTAGAGAAGATATACAGTATATTGAAATGAATGAGAACATTGATTTCAGGATTGGTTGTTCATTGTTTACCTATTTGAAAAACAGTTAAGTACACCAATTCTGCTCCCTTGATTACAGAGGATGGCTTATTGCCTCCCTGTTACTAGTATTGAAAATAGATTGTTTTTCAGAGAGTTGAGTCAGCAAGGGTATCTAAAATCAGTAACAGAAGGTTTAGCAACTAAGGGGTGTTTGGATTTGGCAACAACCTTAAAGAATCCAAATGGAAGCAAGATTTTTATGCTTATATCCCTCTGCCATCTAGTAGTTTGTGTGTCTTTATAAACCCCTTGGGTGTAGTGCTTTGTGAACCAATATACCCCTTGCAGCTCATTGGCTTTATGGGGATTATAGTTTTAAGAAACACTATTGAAAAGTTACTGTGAGTAAAGAAGAGTAACCCATCAATTTCCAAAGAAAGTACCAGAGTGCTTTCAGCCTTTTTGTTGCTGGTTTCCAACTAAAGAACAGGGCTGAGTGAGAACCTGCAGATAACAATACAAAAGTCATTGAAAAACCGCAGACAGTGCAACCCATAGCTTTACAGTGACCACACTATAGTGACAGTATGTCACTGACTGAACACCCATGTAAAAACAATAGTGTTTGCTGAACAGATCTGCAGATCTTCCACCAAATTGTTTTTTGAGGCAGGTAACTCATGCCCCAGGTCTTGTGTTCCTGATGTAAACATAATTTAAATGGTGCTTGTGGGATGTAAAGCAGAATACTTTATGATGGCACTTTGATACATATGGTCCACTTAACTCTTATGTATACAACATGCAAGAACATGCAACTTATCTGGACAAAGCATGGCAAACAAAACATTATTGCTAGCTTATATTAGCACACAAAGCAGTAAATGCCAGGAAATAATGATGTAGAGGTATACAGTTAAACAGACACTATTTTACGAGTAATAAATGTCATAAAACATTTTAACTGTATTTTAACAGTACAGCTCTGATGATTTGAACTGTGGACTGTAGCTGTTTTATAAAACCAACCTGTATTTTAGGTTCATTGGATCTCTTTTAAATCCAAGAAGAGTTTCAAGAGAGATATTATGCACTTCTACTACTGCAGCACAAAAGATGATAGACATGTGAATCTTTTGGAATGTATTTATTGTAATGCTATTTTTATTCAATGTTTTGCAGTAACCTAAATTATTTGTATTTTTATAAAATGTGTTGAAATATATTATCTTCATCTGGCACATTCGTTTTACCGAGAAATAAATAATTCCTGTAGCATTTTAAATATATTCCAAAGAATGATAACAGAGTTCAGCATTGCTATGACCTGAAGTATTAAGAACAGAGAAAATGGAACAGCAATAACTACATGTTAGATCCAGTACTGACTGAAGTGTTGAAATAACAGTACAGAGTAACCTCTAATAATGTTAGAGAGGTTGAACTGAAATTTCAATAATTCACTGAATATATTGAATCCACAGCTACCAAATTACATAAAGTTCTCACATGTACTGTTCCATCTATTATAAATAATCCTTGCTCAAAATTAATGCATGTTTATGGTGTAATTATTTCTGAGAATGTGGTACTAAATGCTAGTTTGGTAGAATTGAAATTATATAAAAATAGACAGAATTAGAAAAACTCACTGTAGTTGCCACATATAAAGAGATATCAAACCCATCCTTGTACATCTATTAGGTATAGACCGCCCAGATCCCCTCTGCTGAGACTTACCATCTGGTGCATTAAATCTTTAGGATAAAAAAAAAACACTGTTTACTGAAAATCTTCTCCCCAGATCAGAAAACAACATACCTCTTCGCAAAACCAACACCTCCCAGAGATTTACCAGTTTGATTGTTATTGGTTTTCTACGAGGACCTGAAAGTATTGGTTAGGCCTATAAGGCTACCTTCAGGTATCTGACTGAATGCAGATGTTACCTGCCCATTCTTTATCAAGATGGGCTGAGAAATAAATGCCTCAGTTTCATTCCAAAGCAAAGTGAAGTGTGTGGTGGGACCCTTTTTGGCTGACAGTGGTAAAGTCAATAAAAGAAAGTTTTACATATTTCTATTATATTTTACCCTGGATTATGGCACTTTTGGACTATATTTCCTGTAGAACACATCTCTTCTTTATAGAACACTTTCTTGTTTCATCAGACATCAGCACATTTTGCTTTGAAAATAATTTTTTAACTATTTCTCAGTTCAACTTACATAGTTACATAGTTACATAGTATTTGAGGTTGAATAAAGACATTAGTCCATCAAGTCCAACCTTTTGGTGAATAATGGGCACATTGAGTGCAATGCCCTATGGCAGAGATCACTATATAAGCTTGGAATGTATTTCCCCATTGCTTATGAAGAACAATTGCCATTTTAGCTTTCGCTGCCCTTACATACCTTACTCAAAAGATGGCAGACTCTTAACAAAATTGTGGGGACTTAGGGAGTGCAGAATGCATGTGGCTACTGAAAGTGACAATCAATAAAGATGTATGAATTTTCCTAACATGATGTTGATGAAGAGCAGTTCTCTCCATCACTTCAAAAAATTAATTAAGGTAGAATGGGACCCTAGACAACGTAGCATATTATGGATTGACATTGGACTGGAGTAGTTATAATGAAGCCTCTTCCATTTACAATATCTGTACTGGCACGACCTTTTCCATCAAGCACCAAATGTCTACAAGCATATCTTCCCTTTTGAAGTGACAGGCGTGTGTGCAGCTTTGACAATTGTGTAATTCCCCTGGTTTAATGCAGTAGCATAATGTTTGTACCTTGGGCCCCCTGGACTTCCACCGGCCCTTAAGTTCCAGTCTAGGTTGCCTTGTTGATGATCAGGTTTTGCTTTGCTTTGGCAAATGTGAAAAAGTGAGATACACTAAAAGAAAAAACATGTAATGTAAAAATCTAATTACCATAATACAGCAAACATATTGCACATAATAATAAGAATTGTTTACTTGACCTTTAACCCTTTTGCTGCCGGCAATGTATCCCATACGTTGGCAGCAGCAGGACCCTGTAAACAGACTGCCAGCTACTATAGCATTATAAAGGTGACTTTTTGCTCTACACTGAAGGTAATTCCACAGGTTGCCACCAGTGCACCCTCCCCACCACCCCACCGTGTATCCTGAGCTTTGGTGCCCCTCCTGCAGGCCTAGGGCTGACATGACAGAAGTCAACTGAGACAGGGGAGGGAGACCACCAAACATCCTTTCATTGATCTCCTCCCTGCTGAATGATCCCAGAAGCAATGATGAATTTGTCATTCCCAGTTCCTTAGTGGTCATTCATTAACCCTTGATTCTCCTTTAAGAAAACCTGTCAACACTAAACCTTGTGAGCCCCATATGTGATAGCAATAAAGTTAGGTAAAACAAAGTTTAACGTTGAATAAAATAAATGTAAACCACCCAACTTTTTAAAGTCCCCCACCCCCCGCATACACACACATAATAATGCAAATACATATTGAGTGCGCCTACATACAACAATTATAATTGCATCACAGGTTAGATATTGCTGTACAATCTTAAGTGAGACAATGCTTCTGAGGTCAGTATTCATTGTTAACTCTAAATGATAGACTTGTAAAAGGTTTTAATGCATCGCCTATAGTCAATTTTGGGTACAGTATTCTTTTATGATTTCTCGGGCACATGGAATTTTTCAGCTTGACATTTTTGGTATCTATTTACTCACCGCAACCTTTCTCATCTTTTCTATTTTACAAGAAAGTGGGTAATACATTTGTGCTTATGTGCATTCATATTAACTTTAGTGTATTTTTACTGGAAATCTAGGTTTAACAGTAGCGCTAATATCATGTGACATAAAAAATTGCAACAGCCACCATTTTATAGGAAATATATAATATAAATGTGTGGGGTTAATCCTCTGGCCTTAAAATCAAATTTTAACATATGCAAAAATGGCTCTGGCTGTGAAATGGTTAAACCAAAATTGTGGCCAAAGCAAAATTACAAACACAAAAATAGTAGCTGGTAACATAAGCTGAAATTCTCCCTCTGTCACTGTTTCCTGACAGAGGGTATTAGCCCCCTACATCCCACTGACACACACGCACACTATTATACAATACAAAGCCAGATGTCTTTGCTCTCTATCAGCAGGCCTAGGCATTTAAATGTGGGAAACAGAGGGTCATACCTATTCATACGCAAATAGCAATTTCCAGCAAGTTACTATTTGCATATCAGTATCAAGATTTTCTTGGTAAAACAAAGTTGAAACTATATGCAGCTGCAGTTATGTGCTGTTAGCTAATAATGTCAGCTACCTGCTGCTGATGGAAGCTTTGTTATTTTGATTTTTCCAGATGGTTGCACATAGCACAAAAAACTGTAAATGTTGATATTGCAGTAAACTGAATAAGTACTATTTCAAAGACAACATGTAGCCATATAATGTGCCAATAGAATTGAAGCTTCATTATTTGCAGCAATGCCTACAGTGATTATATCTTTATTTGTACACTTGCAGCAATACAGTTAAGTACTGCTGGTAATGCTTTTTTTCCCACATGTTATAACTTGGCAAAAGTATCACGGAGAGTGCTTAACTGTTGTTTTATGCAGCAATACATTAAAATGTTAATTTATATATATACATTTTTCTTTAACTGCACAGATTGTCTTTCTTTTAGTAAAGTAACATTGATATCAAACAATTCAGTTTAAAGAAAATCAAATTGTCATTTAAAAATTAAATCTGTGAGCTGATGGTTATTTCCTTTGATGTTTTATTTGCAGCTCACAGCTGTGGATGCAGATGAAGGAACTAATGGGCAGATCACATATGAAATCCTAGCTGGAGCTCAGGGGAAGTTTGTCATTCATAACAAGACTGGTGTCATAACTATTAGTCCAGGAGTCACATTGACAGTTGGGGAGTCATATGCTCTGACAGTAAAGGCATCTGATAATGCCCCTCCTGCTCAAAGAAGGTACGTATAAATATTGAGCACTCTAATTCTAAAAGCTACATAGTAACACAAACGGTTTTGATTTAGTATGGAATGGTTAAGACCCTGGTCAGGTGTTTTTTTCCTGTCTTTGTCCCATCTTCCTGTCCCAGAGACACAACAGAGATTAAGAGAATAACTGTCCTAAGCAAGGGGATATAGCTTCTTAGGCAGCTGACAACAGAACATGTGTTTCCATAAGAAGACTTCCCCTCTCTGACTGTTCTTATGTCAGCTCAAAGATTTTGAAATTCCGATCTCTGTATGTACTGGAGAAATTTGTCAGCAGGACCAATAGTGAGATTGAAGCTCCCTGATGGGACACAGACAGAAAAACATGACAGGGGTCTTAATCATTGCTTACAGTATCCAAGAAAGTACAATAAAGTTTTGGCTTTACATACAACTTTTTTCAAGGACATGGTATTTACAATATCACCAAGAATGACAGGTAATGAGATTTCGGCCTTTCTTGTTAAAATGTAATTCTGCTGAGAACTGATTTTCATTTCTTCCTGACCTGGCCAGTCATACAGTGCAGTACATTTGCATTATAGGATTTCTTACAGTTAGCCCTTATGCACATTGGGGGGGGGGCATACACATTATGTTTGGGAGTATTTCCAAACTTAGGAAACCATAGGTGCTGCATACTGTCACCCATAGATGTCAATAGCTATATGTGGCTGTATGGTGGGTATATACTTTTTTAAACTCAGCCATGAGTACATACATATTCCCCAAGTGCTGACTGTGTTTGAGGCATACACTCATACACATACATGAGTTTACAAAAGTAACAGTGTATACCTGCAGTACAGTCATGTACAGCCATTAATGTCTATGGACAGCGTTACTCAGCACCTGTTGCTTTCCAGGTGGAGAAATGTGCCCATATTTCACATGTAAGGTGCCCATGCATCCATGTGCATGAGACCTTAGAAAAAAGGACAATGAAAAAGGCCTTGTGATGTACCACTCCATTGGCAACACGTCTAGGTGTTTTGCAACATAACACCCTTTGTAACAATTTGATTTTAATGGCTGGAAAACTGTTCTCAATTGAAAGAAATTCTAACAGTGAATGTGGTTTTTATTTAGGAAACTCCAATCATTCCAAAATCAAATGTAAATCAAAAAAATTTGATCGACATTCGTCATGTGTCTGATGGATTATCGGGTGGTAAAGAAAGATTTTGCTTACGAAATATCATTCAGAAATATACTGGTGTATGGCCAGCTTTAAAGCCTGAGTACTTTTTCCCTTACTTAGATTCTGTCTGCAATGTTTTGTTTTTTTCAGGAGTTCCATCACCACTGTTTATATTGAAGTACTCCCACCAAACAACCAGAGTCCTCCACGCTTTCCACAATTGATGTACAACCTGGAAATCAGTGAAGCCATGCGTATAGGTGCTAATCTTTTAAATCTTCAGGTATTGGCTATACCACTAATTGAATATTAGGTGTATTTTAACCAAAAACCCTTTATATTATCTGTGCCAGATAATGTGCATGTTTAATATTTTTATCATATACTGTTAACATGATCTTGTTGTTTTTAATGTACTAAAAAGTGTTTAAACAAATACAAAATAATAGTCAAATTGAGTATTGCTTATCTGGGGTACTTTGATACAACCAATGGAAATACAAGGAGAACTACCACACAGATAGTGTCAAAATGGATAGGTCCAAGGAGGTGTGGTGAATTATTTTGTACAAATCTTACAGCTTCTAGTCAATGGGTCAGGAAAAGTGCATGGCATTGTACTATGTAAATAACTGGGATGTGCACCATGATTGATGCATATAGGAAAGTTTCAGACACTCAATAAGTACAAAACTAGCACATTTACACTAACAATGCACTAAATCTCCTGGGTTTCCCTCCGTACCATGATTCAGCAATCTCAGTTCTTCTCTTCAGTGCAGTTGTGATCCCTAAGGACCACCTGCTGTGTACCTGTCTTTTTATACACAAATAACCACTAAAGTATTATACATTTTTTACTATATCCATCCAAAACTTTTGATGAATATAGCCTTTAATACAAAATGCACTTACCACAACTGCAGCTTATATGAGCTAAGCAACTGCCACCATTTATTTTATTTGTTAGGACAAGCTAATTATGGCAGAATGCATGCTGTGTCTGTCACATGTTTATTTTGCAATAAGAATAGTTTTAACCCTTTCGCTGCCAAGCCCTCCGGAACATTTTTCAAATCAGCTGGCCAAGCCATTTTTGAATTTTCTGCAATTTTTTCCTAACTGAGGAACAAAATACATTTAAAAAAACCATGCACTGTGATGCGTTCTAACAACGCACTGCAGCGCATGTGCATGGCGTACACCTCTATATGTGTATGCTATATGGGGGGAGGGAGTGGTTGTGATTTTTTTTTATTTGTTTGTACACATTTTTTTATTTTTTTATTTTTATTTTTTTTACATTTTCTATTTATTTTTTAATAATTGATATTTAACGATCCCCCACTCGGCCACACTACACAGAGCCGCTGTCATCCAAAAACTGACAGGATGGCAGCGGCTCAGAACAGAAGACGCTCAGCCATCCTGAATTGCGGCCAGCCGCCGCTCGTTCCCGGGACCCCCCCGACGGTGATTTTTTAATGGATCCCCGCTGCCACAGACCCTACAAGCAGTGGGGATCCATGGAGTCCCTCATCCCTCCCTGGGATGGCTCCAGGGAGGGATGAGAGACTCCAGATGCCGGCGGCCGGCAGCGGCGGTGCCGGCGGGGGGGGCCCCCGGTATTTTTGATAATAGCGGTCATCAGCGGCTTGTGAGCCGCTGATGACAGCTATTAATTTAAAGGGGACAGTCTGCTGAACAGTTCTACTATAAGCTGATGGTCGCTAAAGCGACCATCAGCTTATAGTAGAACTGTAAATGCCAGGTCCGTATGGCATACTGACCTGGCCAGCTGGAAGCACTTTTGTAGGTCCGTATGCCATACGTCCTTGGCAGCGAAAGGGTTAAAGAAAAGGTGCTCATTTTAAAGGCATTGAAATGCCTGACTAAAAATGATGAAAGAACAATAAAGAACAAATCAAGATTTTTGACACATTTTGCTGCTATAATGCAGAAAAGTTATTAATGTTCTTGTTTGTATGTATTTCCTATTTTTATACAAAATGTTATTATTTTTATTTTGTTTTCTTTTTTGGCCATTATTCCTAATACAAAAAGAAAAATGATGTTGCAAGACACATGATAAATGTAGTCCATATGTGACAGACTTTTTGAAATGCTCAATCCTAGAAATATTAATATAAAACTAAAATTGCATTTTTTTTGCTTTGCCCTAATAGGTAAATGCTGATTTGTCAAGTGCCAGGAAAATGATATATTTAATACATTACAAATACCTTTAATCTTAAATTGCAGGAATGCTCTATGCACCTTCTTTGGTGTGTTCTGGTGCATTAGGCAGCACATTCAGGTTAATAGGTGGCTATAACTCAACTCATTATGGTGACACCTTTAGGGGCAACAGTTCACAATGGTTACTAGTAGGGACCATGGTTACAACAGTCACAGATGTGAGAAGCCTAAGCTTTAGGAGTGCCTGACTTGGCTCTTGTCTCCACTCCTTTGCTGCCCCAGAATGTCACTTATCATTATGCAGAGCACACTGAGTGGAGAAGTGCTGGAATTGGTAGATTCTCTATAGCAGGAATGAGCACAGCGCACTGACTCATGTTACATGTCCCCAGGGTTCAAAGTACAGGGGAGCAGATTATATGGGGGTGAAATAAGCTATTTTAGTTAAAGTTATTTTCATAATTATGTGACTAGTTATTTACTGTACTTGTAACTAACGAGGAATTATGTTTTATTTTACAATGAATATGCCTATGCTTTCTTTTTTCAAAGGCTACAGACAGAGAAGGAGATCCTATTACATATTTAATACAAAATGGAGACCCTCAGAAAGTTTTTAATCTGACAGTAAGGTAAGACACTCCATGTAATTAAAAATAGAAGAAAAACAACTTGTGGGCTAACCTATATGTTCAATATGAATTATTGTAGCATATGAGAAATTCACGTTAGTTCTTGTAAGGCCTCAGACCTGCATGTAAAAGGTAGCCACACCAGCAAGACATGTACAAGGGGAAAGGTTTCTGTAGTGCATTAAGGCCATTAAGATTTTTTTTTTACTTAAGCTGGGAAAGCTGTAAGCACATTGCTTTACAATTTGCTTTAATAACCAACTAAAATACAGTTACAGAAATATGGTAATAAAAGTTGCTCTTTTAGTAATATGTACAAGCTTAGTTTTATATTTTCCTAGTTTACATGTCATTATTTGACTTACCAAAAGCAAAAGCGTATTCACTTTGTTAGGGAAATGTGGTAAAAATGTACTTTGCAATGAACAACCAATCAGACTTGCAAGGAAAATGTAAAAAAAAATATTTTTGCTTGCACATGATTGGATGATGGAAGTTAGCAGAGCTTCATCTCATTCACTACGCTAAGAGAAAATTAAAATGCAAACTAAAAATACCCTTTCAAAGTGAACAGCCTATTTGCTTTTATTAAATAAACCACATTGCATCTGTATACTTTCTGTTCAGTGCAAATTACTTTGTGGCCATTTATAAAAATGCAGTATATCAGCATATATACAGCATTGGTACTTATTAAATTGAGCTATAAGCAATAACATCAGTTTTTTTTTTCATCTAGCTTGTCAAAATTATATTTATAAAGTTTAAACAATTTTTGAAAATTGGTAATTCATATATCAAAAATATTTTTGACTGAGCTTCAGGCAATTTGCAAATTCAATCAGAGTTGCTAGTGTTATCTGTAAAATATTGCAATTACAGCCAAATTAAGTTGTCTTTTTTGAAGTGTATTTGTAGATTTGTAAGGTAAACTAAGAACTATACAAAAATAGTAACACTGCATTCAGGCGCTGGGAGGTGTCCGTAGTATCACATACACGGTATGTGCCTGTAGCCATACCAGCTTCAGACATGCATTGATTTGCTGATGATCTAATTTTCAGTTTTCAAAGTTATATTCTGCACCTGGCTACTCTGCCTGACTAAATAACTTGAATTGCCAGTATAGCCATGTATCTAGGCCAGGGAAAATGAAAACATTGGTGTAAAAAAGAGGCCATAGCTCTTTCTGGTTACTGTAATGTCCTGCCTTTCCTGCTCTGCATGCCCCCCTGTTGGCCACATGACACTCAGCCACCAATGGAAGGGTGAGGAGCGCAGGAACAGTAGGACAGACCAACACCACCAAAGAGTCCTGATTAATTTTTACTTTAACACAGAGCCATAGAAGCACTTTAAATGCAAAATATTCATACTTGACTGAACTGTATACCCTTTAAAAGAGAATAATGTATTATGTGATTCCTGATTATGATTGCTATATCAGATTCAAAATAATTAATTTAATGTGAAACTATAATGGGTTGTATTTATATTTATATTTCTTTATACTGTATAGGCAAGTTTATAAGCAAATGTTTTATGTTATATTTTACTACTTGTGTACAACCTTTATTTTTTTTAAAGTGAATATATGGTGCACCCACAACACTGATTTCGCAAAGTTAAAAGCCAGTACTGATTGACACCTTAAAAGCACAGACATGGCCATATATTTAGAGAAGAGGAGGAGGGGGTCCCTCCTCTGACCTGTAAATCTGGATGTGTAATTTATTTTCTGCCTTGAGGTTTATTTTAACACAGACCAGTCAAAGGAAGGTAGCAAAGTAAAAAAAAGGGTTTAAGTAGTCTAGAGCTCCACCTGCTAAACCTATTTCTGAACATAGTAAATAAGGAAAAAATATTTAAAATCTCTACACATTCCATGTTAAAGTATATGCTTGTCACTAACAATTACATTTTATGTTTTTTATTTAGCTCTGGATTCTTAATCTTGGCAAAATCTCTAGACAGGGAAAGTACAGACCGTTACATTTTGATAGTTACAGCTTCAGATGGCCAGCCTGATGGAGTAAGTTTCCGATTAACTTTGGTTCATTATGTTATTATATTACTTGGTATTGTATTTCTAAAACAAACTTTTAAATAAAGTTTTCTTGAAATTAAGGATAAAATATGTTGCAAACCATATACAGATAACTGTATAATATACAACTTTGTATTCCTTTTTTATTGTAGTAGTTTGGGGGGTTATAAATAGAGCTGTCATTTGTTTAATTCATTTAATATACAATTAAATTTTCAAACATGGTGTCTGTGTAAGTATACAAATAAATGCACTTTGCATTTGCAGGCACAGCAAATGATTAATGTTGCTTTGACTAACTGTTTACATAACACTGGTGCGAACAGTCCTTTGCAAAGGTTGTTTACATTTTTTTTCTGGATAGATTCAATGGGGTTCCAACCAAGCTATTTCTTTGAACCTACATGTGTTTCCTTTAAAGTCTGTGCCTCAGCAAATCAGAATTTTCCACCTGTGGAATCTTTTGCAATTTAGATCCTGGTCTTCCACAGAGATTACACACTTGCCATACACAATGATAGTTTCCCTTTATCACTGTTATAATGCTTTAGGTCTTTCCAAGTTTAGCCACTTTAACCACTTCCTGACCAATAACTGAATTATCCCGTCACAATCGTTCAGTTCGTTAACGACCAGTGATGGGATAATTCAGTCAATGGTACAATGAGTGCCTGTCCGTGAAGGAGCCAGCAGTTATTGAGCTATTGCTGTTGACGAGTCCCTCGTGGTCCGAAGCAGACCCTCAACAGCAGATTAGGTGGTCACAGTTTTGTGATCACAGTGAGAGCTGATCGCTGTGATCGCAGAGCCGTGACAGTTACACAGCTGGCAGCAGCTGACTGTGATGTGTGCAGCTGGTGCCGGCTAGTGTGTTTACAAACTGATACAAAGTATCTCTCAGCAGAATACTGTACTCTACTTAGAGATACTAAGTATCAAAGCCCCTGTAAATTAAAAAAAATATCCCCCAATGCCCCCTAGTTCAAAAAAAAATTAATGTAAAATTAGAAAATAAAATTTTTACAGTTTAAAAAATAAAGACAAAAGTTTAAAAAAGTAATAAAATGAAAAAACAAAAAATTGAAAATATAGTGTAACCTAAAACTCCCAAAATAAACTGAAATCCCAGACATATGATTGCCCTATAAATCAGATTAAATAAAATAATTTATTATGAATGACTTTCTTTTATCTAAGCTAATTATGTACACATTATTATTGCTAAAGCTGTTAAAAATGTTTAGTTTTTTTTCATTTTTGTATTTTTTATAAAACAAATAAGAATTGATATATGCATATGTCACATCAAATTATAGCCCATTTTGTCCTTTAAAAAAGGGTATATAACATGTGAAGGTCTAATGCATTAGGAATATGGAAATTATGGCTAAAAATAAACATAGCAAAAATGGCAACATTGCTCCACTCCACAGAAACAAAAACATTTCTGAAGCTGTGTCACTAAGGGGTTAATAATACCTCTAGGACCTTGATCCAGCACTCACTAAATTGAACGAAGGTGAAATATTAGCAATGTAAGACAACCATCATCACCTATTTAAAATGCATATGTCTTTGTAAATGATACTCTGAAAGAACAACATGTAAAGTGCCATGATATTGTACCAATGTTTGTTTAGGTCACTTCACAACCTTGTTTCCATTTCTCTTTGAGAAACTAGGAAGCATTTCACATTTAATTGTGCATGAGGTGAACTGTAACAGGTTTTATGTATTGAGTTTCTGTGACCTGGAATATTCTGGCAATTATGTGGTTTGTTGGCTTGCCCTTTATGTTTAACTACTTTGCATGATTGCTACAGACATGTTTTTATGATGGCATTGATATTCGCATGCAGCTACAGCTGTCATTTTATAACACTAAATTCAAACAAACAATGTAATGTGCAACGGCATTGTTTCTTATCTATTTCTGGCACTGATTTGGATAAAGACTATAGCACGATAAACAAAAGGACAATAAACAAACAAACATGATCTTAGAGCTGATATTGTTGTTACTTGCCTAAAACAATACATTCCCATTAATGTATAACATAAATTGCATATTAAAACAGACATGCACTGGAGCGCATGTGCAGAAGTAGCGGCATGATCTGCTGACGCTGCTCTGCTTCCCACACACGAACAAACAAGGAGTCCCACTCAAATAGATCCCACATGTGGCTGCTGCCTATGCAAGGATACCGGCATCAGAGCTGATGCTGGAGTATGGGCATAGGAGAGGAGGCAAGCCAGGCGGTACTGAGAGAACTTGAAGAAGCAGCTGTGAGGCTCTATATAATTGGAGGAGTGTAGCTGGTGTCAGTGGAATCAGAAGTATTGGTCAGCAACAGATTGGCCAAGGAGGATGCTTAAGGAAGCAGCCCCAGGGGAGAGGTAATGGCTCCTGGGTAAGCAGTAAAAACATGAGAGAACTGTCCAGCAGCAATATTTCCTTTTAACGTAATGGCAGAGTGGATATAAAGTTCTGTGGCATTGAAGTCTGCAGATTGTGTGGACTGCTGCTTTCTGCACTGGCTTTATGATTGTTGGAGAAGCACTAATAAGATTTGGGGAAGTGAAGATAAATGGGACTCAGTGTATGAGATATACTGGTGCTTAGAATCTTGTAGATTGTTACTTTTTGGAGCCTCTCTGTAAATGCCTGATAGATAGTAGTTAACGCTGCACAAGCAAAATGGACTTAGAACGCTGTGATATTGGAACCAGAGTCTCGGGCAAGTAGCCACTCTCTGGATCTGTTATGGGACTGCCTGGGGGATAGCATAATACTCAGGTAAGTAAAGACAGAGGGGATAAAGAGCATTGTTATAGAGGAATGGCTATTTTCTTGAATTGCCTTTCCCTGGATTTGATTTGTGAATGCCTGGTAGCAATTCACTCTCCAGAGGCGAAGGTGCTGTTATATTTGAGATAGTGCCCCGTAGAGATTTATATTCTCTGGATTCTGTTCAGTTGATCTTTCACATAACCAGGGAGGGCACACTATTCAGAAAAAAAAGGCACACAGCAGATGAAGGGGGGGCTGCAACCCCCCCCCCTCCCCCAATCTAAGACCGATATTAGTAGTTCCATGGAGAGTACAGTAATAGAAACTCCTAAATTTGGCAATATGGTGCCGTTCCAAGAGGGTATACAGTCCCATATAGAATCACAGGATAACACAAATTTCAGTCAATATTACAAAAAGTCCTAGATAGGGTGACTAAGGAAATAATAGAGCAGCTCACTAAAGAGATATGAGAACTGGGCAATAGAATTTCATTACTGGAACATAGAATGGATGAAACTACGGTTTTGGGAGGACATGAAGACGAGATTGAGTTATTGAAATTTGACATTGCAGAGTTGCATGACAACATTGACAAAGTAGAAAACTGGGCAAGATGTTCTAAACTAAGAATTAGAGAGGTCCCAGAATCAGACATGGATGTTCATGCTACTGTGATGGCTAGGTTTCAAGAGATAGCTCCAAACTGACCTAAACAACAATTAGAGATGGATAGAGCCCATGGGGCCTTGTCACGGCGGAAGCCAGAGGGCTCCCACAAGATATTTTTATAAAATTCCACTTCTTTAATACCAAAGAAAGTTTGCTTCAGAGAACACGAGAAAAGGAAGTGTTAATGTATAAAGATTATAATTATCAGTTATTTCAGGACTTAATTCCAACTGCTATTCAGAAAAAAAGGAGCTTTAAACCTTTTGTGGCAGCTTTCCAAAGCCATCAGATTAGATACAAGTGGGGTTTTCCATTAAGCTTTGTTTTACCTATAATGATAAGCAACAATTGCCCTCCACCATGGAGGCAGCAAGGACATAAACGGAATCACTGAGACTCATGGAGGGCAATTCTGAAGGGAGACTGGGCTACCCTGGGAAAACCTTGCAGGTCCCACAACAGACTTATGGATCATCATTGAGATAGAGCTCCTTAAAGGCCCTAGAAGCTAAAGGGAAAAAATGGAAAGTGGAGGAAGAATAATAAGAATTGAACTATATGATGTGTTGTTACTTTTATTTCTCTCTTCCCCTTTTCATCTCTTTTCCTGCTTAACCATCATGTTAGTATGGAGGGGAAAAAATATGTTAACTTCAGTGGTAGTAAGCCACCCTCCCTCTTTTTATTTTTTTCTTCTCAATATCTATATACAAATATGGGGGTTAAAGTAATAATAGATAAATGTTATTGCATGTGAAAACGTGGAAAAGGGTAAATATTTATTTGTGGATATTTTCACTTGGAGAGTTGTGGGGTTTCTCCCCCTTTTTTTCCCTTTCTCTTCATACTGTAGATGTAAGTATATGAAACTACTATGTGAAAAATGTGATTTATGATGGGGGAAAATGATCATTTATGATGACATGAAGTTAAATGATGTATGTCATAGAAATGTATGATTGCTATGACTAAGGGGGGTATCCACTGTAAAATGTATATGTTGAAAATGATTATCTTAAAAAACGGTTTAAAAAAGGTGTATAAATCACTGATAGGTTGGGGGATGACTTATAAAACAGAAAAGTAGGTTAAAGTGGATGTAACTAAGAAAAATATTTGTTGTAGAATGCACATGAGGAAATAATTATGAAAAGTATAATGGATTGGGGATAATGGTAGTCTTCACTGTTTGCTATGCAATATCGCCTTTTTTAAAGATAATAAAAGATTTATGTTTGAGTGGAAGAGAATATAAGACTACAGCTTTTTTACTTTAATTGGCTATATCTGTGGGTGGGGTACTGTGATCTTTTGATGGCCAACAATTTAAAATGTGTTGGAGA
>NW_017306300.1:1673372-1718049 GCF_000935625.1 Nanorana parkeri | reverse complement strand
TGTTTTGATCTGTTTAGGGTTTATTGGTCATCCTATGTTTATTTGTTCTATGTTTTAATTATCAGGATACATTCTTTGCTCCCAGGTCCAACATTTATGACACCCCACTCACCCCCCCCTAACAACTTTCTCTTGCTTTAAGTGGTAAACTCTGTCATGTTGATTAGTATTGCTTCTGACTTAAAGAAGAGAGGTTAACTATCAAAAGCTTGTCTTTTAAATAATATGTTAGTCCAATAAGAAAGGTGTCATTGCATACTGCAATACTCCGTTTTGTTTTTACATATATGGGTGTATCGCGGCCCGATAAATTTTGGAGAATGAAGAAAGTAATGTATGCTGTGGGTTTTTTCCCCCTCTCTCCTCTTCCTGCCTCCCCTTCTCCTCCCAAGTCCCTGGGGGACCGCTGATAATTGATAGTCATGAATAGAGTTGACAGCAAATGTTTCTTCTTTAGGAAATGAAACATTTAAGAAGGCTTCAATTCCTCACATAAAAGGAAAAAGGCTTTCTGACTTTTTTGGTCTGTACAGGTGAACAGTATATATTTGCAGGAGACTTCTTTTTGTAAGAACTCTTACCCTAGATACTTCTTTGCAAAGTACCCCCACATTTTCCTCTCAAATGCCAAGAAAAAACAACAGGGAATTATAATAGGTTTTGGGAATATCTTTTCTGTTAATATGTTCTTGCACCGTCATTCTTTTCTTTTCATTCAAACAATATTTTACAATTAATAATACTCGATAGTCGATAATTAAAGAACATATTGCCTCTTTGAAGAAAACTACCATATTTTATACTCTGTTATATTCATATCTGAGCTTGGCAGTGAGTGTCATAGACAATTCTTAAAGGGCTAAATACAACAGACTATGAAAATGATCAGGGTTTCCTTTAAAATACATGGTGGTGGCTACTGTTTGCATTTTTAAAGGGTTAACTGTATCGTTAACTGGCCCCAGTGATGATCAGTCTCAGTTAGAAGGTGCCTAGATTGTTGTGCTGTGAGCTGGAATAATTTCCACACAAGATGAGGTTGAGAGTTTAATATGTCACACTAATCATAAAGCTTGACACAATCAACATTGATTAATCTTATAATGATTAGGTAAGCACTGTATTTATGGATGCCTTACAACCTTAACAATCATACCACCCAATAGTTTTGCAGAAGGGAGTTTGATCAGATTTCTCTTTTCAATCAATAGTTTCTCTGAGCCTAGGCTATTGCTTGGATATGTTGAGAAAAAGACTTATTAGAATCTTTCTCCATTTTAGCTTTTCTCTTCACATGCTCCCTTTATCCCATCATGTCTTTTTTTTCATTCTGTCACTGTCTTCTCAGCAATTATTTCCCAATGGCTCTTTCTTCTGTGAACTGGGTGTCGAAATAATCCATAAAAAACTAAAGAAAAGTTTACCATAAGTTTACCTTTATCATAAAAGCACAAATCCGCACTCTATTTCAGGTTTTATTCTTTAATATCTTGACATTGTTTTTTCTAATGTAGAGCCTCTAAATTGTCAATCTCTTAATCTATTGCAGTTTTTTTCAGAATGAACCTAGAAAGTGCACATTAGATAACTATTACAAGGATTTGTTAGGTGACTTGCTGCTCCATTTAGAAACAAATTACTTTTAAACTTTAAACAAGTTTTAGCAGAATAAAATCAACCTAAATGAAAATTGTTAAAAACAGAGAGTAAAATAGCGTAATGCTTGTCTAAAATAAAAGTATTATTATCATGAAATGTTACTATAACACAAAAATGTCCAGATAGAACCAATATGGTGCAGTACATTTTATTAACGAATCTATTTTTTAGGTTTCTGACCTTGACAAAAATCTACATTTTCTTAAGAAAAAAAATTCCTCTCCAGTAAAAAGTGCAATTTGCTGTAAGCAGATAAACACATACATACTGTATATGTATACACACTATGGTCAAATATGTAAACACCCCTCCAAATCATTAAACTTTGATGTTTTGTTTTTCAATGGTTACTGTTATTGCTACAGGATACAAAAACATCTTAGACAATTCTGTTCTTCCAACTTTGTGACTACAGTTTGGGGAATGCGCTTTCCTGTTCCAGCATTATTGAGCCCCTATGCACAAAGCTAGCTCCATAAAGACATGGTGTAATCAGTTTGATGTGAAAGAACTCAAGAGCCCTGATTAAAGCCCCACTGAGCACCTTTGGAATGAATTGGACTGCCATGTGTGAGCCAGGTCATCTCCCACCAAAATCAGTATCTGACCTCACAAATGTTTTTTGGCCGAATAGGCACACATTCCCAAATACAAACTCTAAAATCTCTTTTTTAGAAGAAGGGAGGTCCTTATAGCTGCAAGGGAGGGAAATCAACTGTTTTGACTGCCCCTGTCAAAACCCACTACATGCCAATAATATGCGACTATTCGCAGTTCCGATTCAACCGAGCTGTCACAAGGAACCACTCCCATCCTCAATCTATACAGAGATTTCCCAGCTTGCAGGACAACAATCCCTGGCCATATAACTGAGAGCAATTGTCACTGGGGTTGGTTAACTCCGCAATTAATCCTTTACACACAAAAAAGATGATAAAAAAGAGACAGATGACAACAGTAAAATAAAAATAAATAAAAAGAGTACTTAACAAGTCTTGGTGTTAGTAAGTTCTAGAAGAGTCCAGTTCAATGCAACAAAAGATGGATCTGAAGGGCTTTTTCTCCAAGTAAGGTTTGCAAAGATTATTTCTTGATGTTAAAGGGGAACTCTTCTTGGATGTTACAATAGCTTCTCTGTTTGATATTACACGTTTTGTTGTTATTAGAGTCTCTGACTGCCCTGTGCAGCTGCTGTTTCTTGGTCCTCTAGGGGGTGTCCCTGAGTTGGCCTCCCTAGGCCAATCTGGAAGAAGCAGGTAGCATGAGTAAGAGGGCTAAGTGTTTTATGATCCTCTCCTCTACCCCTCCAAAACTGTTTACTATTAGTACATATTACTATCTTAAAACCCCTAAATTATTGTGTGTCATGGCATTAGCCTTGTGTGGACACTACATTTGATATGCTTATGAATTTTGAGTGGCACAGAAGGGGAATTATGTGTTTCTGACCTTCTGGTTCTCCTAGACCTGTGAAATTTAGCATTTTTGGATGTATGTAAATGGGTAAGCCGTATTAGTCCAGTATAAAAAACGAAATGGAGTATTGCAGTATGCGATGATACCTTTCTCATTGGACTAACAAAATATATAAAAGACAAGCTTTCGAGAGTTAACCTCTCTTCTTCAGGTCAGAAGTCTTTGTCAGTAAGTTCTTCTGTATATTCCCTGGTGGGGTCCTGGTCCAGTTGTTTGTAGTAGTTTCTATCAGATAATTGTCGGTTTCTTTCTGCAATGTAGTCTCGGTTTGATGATGATGTTTTTATCATTCATTAAGTTATGCAAGGCCTTTCTTTCTGGAGGTAGGAGGTTGTCTGGAATTTTTTTCTGATGTGTGGTAGCAAGGGATGCTACTCTCGTGCAGAAGCTTTCAATGTATTTGTCCAAATTGATGTGACGTCCTGTTGCAGGTGTATTTCCATAATATGGACAGAAGAAGAAGAAAGCCTTTTAAACTTCCATGCATCATTCAATTCATTCCATGGGAGAAGAAAAACCCAAACCAGGACCCCTGTTGTAGTTACCTACAACCCCAACTTAAGAGGTAATATGCAAAATCATCAAAGATCTACAGAAGACCCCATACTTAAAGAAATATTCACTCAGCCCCCAATACTGACTTTCAAGCAACCACTGAACATGAGAAGAAGATTGGTACGCAGTAAGCTGATCCCAGAAGAGGAACTGACACAGAATGGCGCAGTACAATGCAAAAAACCTTGCTGCAAACTTTGCCAACATATATGTGACAAGAATACAGCGAGTCACAATAACAAAACGTACACCTTTAAGGGATCATACTCATGTACATCTGCTAACGTGGTGTATATTATACAGTGTTCAACATGTGACAAAGGTTGTTACATTGGGGAAACTGGCCATAGGCTGCATCTCAGGATGAACCTACACAGGAGCTCGATCAAGAACCACAAAGAAAGTGAATATTGCACCCCAGTAGGACATCACTTCTCCCAGAAAGATCACTCCATCCAAAACCTCAATATTAAAGTACTGAAAGGGAATTTTAAAAACTCTCATGAAAGAAAAACATTTGAAATAAAAATGATTTTACATTTCAATTCCATAAAGGAGGGACTTAATGTGGATTCTGGTTTTCTTACACACTCCCAGAACTTTTTATGAATATACAGAACATAATAATATTCATGTATGTTGTATATCCCTGATCTGTTTAGGGTTTATTGGTCATATGTTTATTTGTTCTGTGTTCTAGTTATCAGGATACATTCTTTACTCCCAGGTCCAACATTTATGACTCCGTTTTGTTTTTTTATACATCTATATATATAAATACATATATACACACACACACATACTTATTACTGAGGTAGGAACCCCATGTCTGGAGTTATTTTTGAATTTGGGGGTAACTTTAAGTGTATGGCTCAAGGTAAATTGGAGTTTCCACTGTACAGTACATGATTGGATTTTCAAAATGTACACCAGGTCGAGAGTACTTCACTATACTTAACAGATTAGTAAATCGGGCCCATATTGTGGTTTTGTATATGTTTGCATCACAATTTTCTTTCTATAACACAATTCTCCAAAGAACAGTAAAGGACCATTCATTTATTTGCCAAGCCATTACAACAAAACGTGACACAGAATATATTTATATATATATACTGAGGAGCTAAAAGTAGTTGTGTAGTCATCATGATAAAAAAAATAAAGAAAAAACAAGAGCCCAAACCTGAGCTCCTTTGAACCTGGAGGGAGCGCCTTCCATAAACCAAAGGAAGGCCCTTCCATGTTACCCAATTAGTGGCAGGCAGGGAATCCCCATCCGCAGTTGACATAAGCAAAGGGGCGGGATGCAGTGACATCATTTATATTTATCTAATATGGCTATGGGGCCACAAGGTAAATGATGTCACTGCAAGCATCAAACCCCTTATGTTTACATTTAGCTGTGGGGAGGGAAATTCCCTGCTTGCAGATGATTGGTTGGAAGTACCCATTGCAATTCCTTGTTTGGAGAGCTCAGGTTTGGACCGGGTTTGATCTGGAACTGATCTTATGCCTAGAATTTAACACTGTAAACTGATTATAAACAGAGTTAAAGAGAAAATGATCCTGTGGGGCGAGGAACACACTGAAATAAGAAATAGTGGGCTGCATTGGTGCTTATTTTTCTAACAAGTTGCAATTCTGTATAAAAAAAAATGAAAAGATGGAAATGCAATGTGCAATTGTATCTATGTATTAATTAAAACAAGGTATTATCCTGGCCTAAAGCAGACCTAGGAAAAAGCGTACACTATGTATTTTAAGACACAATTCCTTCTCCTTTTTGCTTTTCCTTCAGAACTCACTTCTCTCTTAGGAAGCAATAGAAGACCATATTATAGTAAAACTAGCCACCAAACCCCATAAATGCAGATAATAACTGTCCATGAGCTCTGGTAAAAAGGTGACTAGGGTCCTCCCACCACTCCTTAAGCATAGGAAGCAATAAAAGGACAGTCCGCAGGAAACTGTCCACTGGAGCATGTAACTGCACACACCTACTGTCTGCTTCTTTGACAAAATGAGCCCTCCCACCACACCCTATGCATAGAAAGCAGTAGGGGGATGGGCTAAGGGAAAATGGCCACTGAAACCCTTAAATGCAGACATCTATAATTTGTGGTCTCTGGCATAAAGATGGCTGCAGACCTACAAGTACTTCTAATGGCTCACAAAGCAAAACTAAGACTACAGGTACTAGTGGTGACAGTAGAGAGACACAAGTGAGGGATACAAGTGATCTCTCCTGGGAGGATGAATGAAAATGGCATGGTAACTTCTGATCCATGTGAGAACAAGGTACATGTGACCCATAATTACTGTATATATAAAAATACCACTGTTTACAAGCCTGTTAAAATTCCCTGTGTAGTAAATGTGTCAATCTTCCATTTTCATCCTTTATAGGGCATAGAGCAAGCTAATATATAAAGAAATTATGGTAATTATGGTAACTGTCCTTAACCACTTGCCTACTGCTGTACGTTCTAAAGCAATGGTTGGGTGGACATAGTATTATGGAGCGCTGTTTTTTAATGGCACTCTGCATAACACTCTGTGCGTGCAATAGATATGTGCACAATGCCTGTGGTTGTGCTATCATTAGACAGCACAGATCATATGCAAAATGCTTGGAGACATTCTGATTAGCTTTGTGTTGTGTAATCTCTGTCATGGTGAAATACAGCAATCACACATGTAAACAGTAGTACTATTTACATTTAAGAGACCTCCCCTTACTTCATTTTGAGAGGAAGGGTTTGGTTCTCAGAGTTGAACAGTAGAAGAAGATTTTTTTTTAAATTAACATTTTCAAATTGTTTTTTTTCCTCTTTTAGTAAAAAATAAAAAAACAGTGGTAATTAAAAAAAAATCTAAAAGGAAACTGTATCTATCTCAAGGGAATGCTATAATATTCAGGGTACTCTGTCATAACAATACTGACTTTTCCTAAAATCAGTCCTTGGCCCTGCCGCCTTCCACCTTCTTAATTTTGCTATTGGTCACTGAATATGATGAGTGACTTTACTCTCCAATAGCAAATGGTGGCCCTGAATAAACACAATGTATGGGTGGACACAACTTGATGTCTGCATGTAATTCCTAAGTTCAGTCTTCTTAGGTTTAGTTGAACACAGATAAACGTTCAGGCTTTATCATTTCTTACTGACTGCTTCGGGAATTATAATTTGTATGTGTTATTTGTACCTGATATTTAAAATGATATGGTGGTTATATAAAATATAGTTAGGCATGCAACATTCCAGTTCAGATTTGTACTTGGATGCAAAATAAGAAACTTGTTACAGCAGTACAGCATTTTTGCTACTATTAGTATAGTTCTTACATAAATGCACATAATGCAAAAGAATTTACTGTTTAAAAAATTACCCAATTACTCTTAAAAAGTACTATTTCTTTACTATAAGTGTTTGAACTGTAATCTGTTTGATAGTAACAAACCACAGCACAGTATGTATGTGCAAAGAAAAATAAATATAGCTAGGGCAAAAGGTATATCTCCTAGGAAAACTCAGACATGTCATGTCTCCACCAAGCAGCAAAGTCTTTGAAATTCATAGGAAAGCCATGTAGCTTTCTCTAAGCTGAAAGTACTGTAAGTGGAAGTTCAAAGGGTCAGAATTAACTTGTTAAAGGAGTGGATGGTGTATTTGCACTGGGCCAACCAAAAGACTGGATAACTGCTAAGTAAATAGCTTAACAATCCCCCGATATCCTAGGAAGACAAGGATGTCTAGTCTTTTGAGGTGGACTAGCTTAAACTCAAATGTTTCAAGCTGCCATTAGCTAAATGTGACCTATGCAAACACACAAGGGTACAACCCCCGTGGGGCACACCTATAGCTGAATTTACACCTACTGTATATAATAAATACCTATTTTAACTGAAATATTTATAAATACACATTGTATTTTCTTCTGTTATCTGCTGGTAATCCTGCTTTGCCTCTTAGATTTATAAAAGTTTTTATCTTTTGTTAAGCAGTGGGGATAAACAGCAGTATTTGTTAAACCATCTTTTCTTTTTTGCAGAATGAAGCAGTATTTACAAATTACAACATTTAGTGCATGTTGCCAGCTTCTGATACTGCTGTGTGTTGAATGGCAGAGAGTTTCAAAGATTATATGTCAAATTCTTTTTTTTTTCAATGTGTGCACAATTTGACTGATCTTTTTAAACATGCCAGCTTGTATTGTCCAGTTTCATCATTAAAACACTAACTAACCATTAGGGAAAACAGCCATAGTGAGTTTAAAAAATTTCCTCTGTGGGAGCTGTACTCTCTTTCCATGTTTTACATTGGCTACATATGGAACTATTTAGTGCTTAGGGTATATGTAAACCCTAAAAGGGAACTTATTTTCTCCTGTTTGGTTTCCTAAATTTACAGTTGAAAGTGTATTGTTATATTTGTTGGATATGTGCAAAAAAATACCTGTTTATCCTTCCACAAATATTCTAACTTACTATAGTGAGTAAGGATAAGGTTCATGTTTCCATTGAGTTGGGTTTTCAGCAAAAATGTGCATGTTCGTGGTTCGCCCAAATGGTGTCCTCAAGGGAAAGTTTACCCAGGCACCACAATGAACTTTTGCCTGACCTACAATCTCCTCTTCAATCACTGATCATTAAAAGAAACAAAAATGCAGACGGATACCTCCACACTCAACATTTGACACCAATGCCAAATGATAGCTCCAAATTGGAGTGTAAACAAAGGGGTGTGGGTATAGCTGGTAATGTCATTGACCAAAGGTTTTTGATCAGTGACATCACTGGGCATAACCCTGCCCCTTGTTTACATCTGGCTGCCAGCTAGGGAGACTGCACAGAAGGACAACTCTCTAGCTGAGAATCGAATGTAAACAAAGAAGTGGGTGTACCCATTGACTTAATTAACCAAAAATGGACCTGCCCATTTATGGTCAATGACATTACCAGCTATACCTATCATTCTTTTGAGGGCCATAGGAGTTGTTCACTGTGATTGATGAAGAGCTGCATGACTGACAATGAATGTGCAATGTTGGACATTTTTTGGTTTTGTTTTTAATAAAGAACACGTGAAAAAGTTTGGGTCCTTATTTACACCATCAATTTTTGTTTTGTGGATGAGTAGGGGTATGATGTACCCCTTACTATTTCACATGGGGAAAGTGGCATCTGGAGGCCCGCTTTTTTCTTAAAGGGGCTTTCATCTTCTCATAAGCCCCCTCCCCTGCCCGCAGACCCCTAAATTTACCAGATCAGGGTTGTGGGGAAGAGACCCTTGTCCTCATCTGCATGGGGACAGTGTATTTTACCAGAGGAATTATACTAGGATTGCGAAAGACTTGGGGCACCCTTGAGCCGGCAACCAAAGAAAGCAGTGATAGGGTGTGTATAACATTCTGTGGTAAATTTGCTTGCATTGCACTGAACATGAAAAGGGATTAAAGGGGCAAGCAAAATAGGGTCCTGAGGAAGACCTCACAGATTTACCACTCGACTTTGTATAATGTGACATGTGAGAGCCAAGGAAGAGGATGGGAGAGTTTCCTTTGTCTCTGCACTACTCTGCGTTTAAGGTCTGACAGTGACAATAACCCTATGTGGGCGTTCCTGCAGAACAGTGGGCAACAAGACTTGTAGTTTTGCACTAACTCCCACATAGCATTTCAAGCCTGAGCCAAGGCTTAATGTAACAAAATGGTACTCTTAGGCCTACGAAGAGGGCAGGAGGGTTAGAGGGGGGAGCCCCAAGTCCCAAAACTGACAAAGTGTGATTATTCCTATTTTATTTCCCCTTTCTGGGCACCTTTATACCATTGTTCTTCAGTAAGTGAATTGTAGAAGGAAGGTGGAACAGGTGCTTTTGTTTTCTTGGGGCGTTTTTTGGGAGGGGGGTAGGTTACTTAATCAGATATAATGAGTCATTTTGAATACTTAGAATTTTAGTTAAAAGGAATCTGGTTGGACTTATGTATAATTGTTAGGTCTTTTTTTGGACTAGTATTCATTTAATATAAATCTGTGCATTTCATAGCTAACTATATTAAAAATGTTGCATGATATTTAAATTTCACTTCTCATTGCTGTTTTGTTAACCACTCAAGACCAGGTGTTTAGACCCCCTTCCTGGCCAGGCCATTTTTCAGTATTCAGCGCTGCGATACTTTGACTGACGTTTATTCCGTCATGCAACGCTGTACTGAAATGAATTTTATACCATTTTTTGGGGACAGATAGAGCTTTATTTTGGTGGTATTTAATCACCACTACAGGTTTTATTTTTTACTATAATTAGGAAAAATTACTGATAGGCACCATGCTGATCCCGGGCGGAGGGGGGGGGCCCGCACCGATCGTTGCAAAACTCTACAGCCGGCGGATCGCTTGTATGTTAACAGGCACCGCACGCGAGGGGGCGTGTCTCTGAGCGGACGTCTAAAGACGCGCGCTCAGATCTAGAGAGCTCCGGGCCGGCCGTTTTTTTTACTATGGCCGGCCCGGAGGTGGTTAAACTGTTGGGTGTTTTTAAGAGCACATGAGAAAATAGTTTCCATATTTTTTTACAGTCTGTTCATCTTTTTTTATTTCACACTAGTTTTAGACGGAACTGCAAAAGTTATGTTCCAATTTATGATTGGATGACACCTTTATTCATTGTAGAAGCCTAGAAAAAATGTATGCAACAAGGATCAGTAGTCTGCTTTGAAACCTCAAAGGTTCTTATTACTTTTGAAACCTTGGAGTTTTTGCCTGTTCCCTGTGGACTTGCCTGACTGCTTACAGCAAATGTCCAATTACACTGCATATTTTTTTAGGCACCACGTTTTGCACATGTCATGGTATATCACTGGAAGCTAAAAACTGTTCAAGTATGTCCTGCCATTTCTGAAAGTCTTAATTCCTTTGGAATAGAAAAGGAAATCTGAATATATTTTACACAAATACAGGCTGATTTCACAGAATGCTCCAGCATTTTGATACAATTCAGTTAGATATACTTACACCTTCTTAAGCTATGACTAAATTATCAATGCAGCAATGAGAAAGAAAATGTTTACGATAATATAGTTGCCTAAATGTTTTTAATAAAATCATTTCAACTACCATTGCTTAAAAGAATATGTCAAAACAGTTGTTAGTCAACTACTTCTGGGCCGCATTACATATATGCGGCGGCCCGCAGAAGTGGTTTAAACAAGAACCCGGCTACTGCAGCAGCTGTGTTCTTTGTGCCATTTTTAACAGCTATTGATGGCTGTTAATGTACAAGTGATCCAGCGTCCATACAGCTGCCAGATCGTTTGTACAGTGCGGTGCTCTCCTCTCCCGCTCGCCGGGGGCGCCGGCAGCTTCCCCGGGCTCCGCTGTCCACGTACGACGCATGGGACCGGCTCGGCGGGTCTCCCCGCAATGATTGAAGAGAGATTCAGCGGCTTCCAGCCGCTAATCTCTCCTCCGATCACTGGACCCAGAAGTGATGTGTATTACATCACTGCCGGTGTCATTATTTTCATTCGGGTCTTAGAACAAGGAGAAGAAACTGGGAAAGCAGATCTCTGCTTCTTTAGCTTCTTTGGGGTCCCTAGGTGACATTGGGGGTCTGACCCCTGATGTCTCCATAAAGAGGACCTGTCACACCCTATCTTCTATTACACTTTGATAGCAATAAGGTTAGTGTGAAAAAAGTGTTTAAAAACTAAAAAAAATTAAAGTAACATATAAGAAAGAAAATTTTAAAGCCCCGCCCCCATGGCAAATTAAAAATTTGAAAATATTTGTTATTAGCTCAATACAGTTTTGTCTTTTAGATTTAGTCAGAAAATATTTTTTTTGTGCACTGATACTGATTTTAGTGTGCTGTAATGATCTACTTATTAGGAAGATGGAACTCAGCTGCGGAGACACGTTAATAGTCACGTGCTCTAGCCCAGGAGTACATGATGGCAAGGGTTAATATTGCCAAGCAAGCTCAGTGCATCATCGGTCTATCTTCCAACCTAACTAAGCTTGCTACACCTAAAGTAAGTAGTGTTAAGGGATGAGGCAATAAGGAGTGGTATCTAGGATCAACAGTGGGAGTGATAGGGTTTACCAATGTTTCTTCACATAGCAATGCACCCTTCCTTGGTAGTTATGTTATATTCACACAACCCCAATAAGTTGGTATCACAATTAATTATATAGCAATGAACCTGTTGCTGTGTAACTTTATATGTCCACTTCACATATGTTAAGTACGTAGTATCACAGTCCATTAAAGCAGGTATGTAACAAGTGTTCCACAGAATCAGTATAGACCCATTAGTATAGACATAATCTTAGTCACCAGCAGGGGGCTAGCTCCACATATCTTCAATGCAACAGTATATACGAAATCCAGATAAGCTACTGCAGTCAGCTAAATCCCCTGTGGGTAGCAACCCAGAGGGGAATACTTGTGGTTAGGAGTCCTGATGGTTAGGTAGGATTGATCCTGGGCACGCTAGCGCAGAGAGCCCCTAGGAGGGTTGTCAGCAGGGGTTCAGCTCTCAGGTGGTTGCTGCTGTGAAGGGGTGTAGTGGTTTGCACTGCAGGCAGGGAGACCAGCACTCGTCTGGTGTCCGCATGGGGTTGCTGGAAAGCCAGATAGTTGTGCGGTCGTGTCTTATGACGAGGCCGGGGGAAGTCTCGCCTGACGTCGTTGGCATGGGGGCGGAGCTTCCACACTGTTCCGTGACTCGGAATGGCGACATCCCCAGGATCCATTACATGTGCTTCATCAATTGAATTGTGTATTTTTATCGGTTTAATATTAATTTGATAAACATTTGCACAATTATCACAGGACATATGTTCAAAATAATTTGCACACTGTGTTGGTGTGTGTGTTGTGATAAAATGATACATGCATACATTGAATCACAACACAGCATATCACAATGAAAGTCAACGCATCACAACGCTTTACTTTGCGCTGCCACTGTTAACTTAATGTTATTTAGAAAAAAATCAAGCACTGTGGTGCATTCTAACAATGCACCGCAGTGCACGTGCATGGCAATATGGTGCATGTATATGTTATGTGTGTGTGCGGGGGGTTTGCTTTATTTGTATTTATTTTTTATTTATTATAGTTTTTTTTTTACTGTTGGGGAGCTTTGTGGAAATATTAAAGGTCTAAACAGATTCCTGACATTCCTCTTTTGAAATTGAAAATGAAATTGAGAACACAGAGTCCTTAATTTCTTGTTCTGCAGCTTCAACACTTGGAAATGAATGGAAAGCACAAAGTACAGAGGCTTCCCATTCATAACTGGTGATAGTAAAACATTTACTATCATCCAGTTTATAAATGGGTAGAAGCCTGTATATCGAGGTTTCTACCCATTTAGAAACTCATGAATGAACAGGAAGTGATGCAAATCACTTCCTGTTCATTCATAACTGGGGATACAGTACTATTTGTCCCCCGTTGTTTACAAACATTGGAATCATCACCTGCTCACACCAGTGTTTGCTCTGCACAGAGGATCAGTAAATATTACACATATTTACTGATCCTCCCGCTCTCCCGACTGACCCGCTCTGCATACACAATCACAGAGCCACCGGAGATCTAGTTCTTGTGCCTCTCCTCCACCCCCCCGCTGGCCATTTCTCCTCGGATCCCCGCTGTCCCAGCCCATACAGTTGGGGGAGAGCAGCTGGGATCTAAGGAGAAACAGATCCCAGCCTGGAGCGGCTCCAGGCGGGGGGGAGAGGCTACAGATACGGCAGCTACCATCGACTGTGGTGGCAGGGGGAGGTGCCCAGAATTTTTGTTAATAGGATTTGCCTCGAACCCATGGAAGTGGCAAACCTAAACCTCATCCCTAATAATGGTATTCCAATATGTATCTTTAATATTTTTTTGATATGGGGCTTTCAATAAAGGAATACCTTGTAATCCTGTATGAATTATCTTGTTCAGGCACTTTTTGGTAAGAGGTGACAACTGCCTCCCAAATAGTGTTGTCACTCTGTCTTCCCTTGGGAAAACTACTACTTGCACAGACATGGTTCACTGTGGCTACTATTAGGTAGCTGGTCCAGAGCAATGATGTGCATTCAACACTAGAGTGAGTGAATGCAAGCAGGAAGTGCTTGAAAGAGACTGAAGGAGAGAAGTAGCATTGAGATGCAAAAAAGTCAAAACAGAATTTTACTTAAAAGGCAATTGCTTATGATAACACAGTTCGTTATCAAACTAAATGTCATCCAGTAAGGGTTTAAATCTACTTTAAGTGCTCACTGAAAAAGTAGAATGTATGTGGGTAATGGTTTTGGAGACATTTGAAAAAGCATACATTGGTTTGGAGCAAAAAGAGCATTTTATCTAAGAAGAACTGTTTGCCAAGTTAGTAAACAAAGATATTATATGTTTGCATTAGGCTTTCAGTAAGTTTAAAATGATAAAGCTTAACTCAAGACAAAAATTTACGTTCAAACTAGTTATGCATTCAATAAAAAAGTGAAATGTATTTTAAATACTGATAGTATAAGTACCAAAAATCTGTCCTATAATCACATCATAGTAACACCAGATCTCACACTCCGGAAGTGTCAGGGTCAACTATGTCAGCCAATTGCTTTGCATAATACAGTATTGCTTATACATTCCTTGGCAGCATCTTTTACAGTCATATAGAGCTAATGATTATGTACACAAAAATAAATAGAAGTGTGTTTAACCCCGTACACATTTGTGTTACTATGGACCATGCATTAGCATACCATTCCTTTTGTGTGTTGCATCTATACAAAGAAGAGCTTGTTTATGTTTGCTTCTGTTATGTATTTATCACACCTTACCATTGTTGCTGTATATTCAACAGAGTTTATCAGATTTCCAATTAAATTGAATGTTATTCCTTGGTGAAGAACATAATTCTACACTTTTGGCTTTAAACCTAAATAGCAAGAGTTCAAGTTTTATATTTGGAATAGTAACGTTCTACATGGTATCAAACATATCTGAAGAGCATTTGTGTTCCTCTAGAGTAGCTCACAGGATATAAAATGAAAACAATTAGCCCTGCTTGCAGGAATTTGTGGACAAAAATAATTTAAACATGTAGTCCTTTAATATCCCTCACTGACATAACACCAGTGTCACAAATGTAGATATGTTTCATTGCAGATAATCCTCACTCAAAAAGCCTTCTGCATTGAGAGCCGCATAAAAGAATGAAAGTATCATTAACTTTCACATGTGTGAAACATTCACATAATAACCACAGTGAGCCTTTGCAATAAAAGCTATCACCAGACATATTGTAGATAAAACACAGAAGCAGTCCTTAAAAGGCTTAAAAGAGCACACAGAATATTCCCTGATAGTACAACACCTGAAATTATTACAGGAGTCATCTGTAACATTTTTCAGAACATTTCATTGAAAATGCTCTCTTTTTTCCAGTCACTGTTGGTCACTATTTTCTACTATCCATTGCTGGCAACAACATAAGGCAATGGAAATCATATTTTATTTTTAAAATATGGTTATACAGTTTTTATACTCCTTTTCATCCTCTCAGCTTGTTTGCTTGTATTTTGAACTGTTGGCACAACTATGAATGCATCTTAAAGGTATTCATTCAGATAAACTGTTTAAGGCCCCTTTCACATGGGCGCCATTGTCACGGATCGGGGCTCACAGGTATGAACTGGAGTCAGGTCTGTGGACCCTATCTACTACACTGGCAGGGATACTTAGAGAAAAGGGTGCAATCAGTGTAGGCTGACAAATCACACAGCTGGAGGGCAAGCAGGGAACAGAGCAGGGGAACTGAAGGAGGTGGTGGGAGACAGAATAGGCTGGTAGATCAAGGTACAGGGCAGAGTGCTGCAATGCTAGGTAGGTAGCATGGGGTCCCCAAGGATGGGGAATCTAAGGGCCAGCCAGTGTTCGGCCAGGGCTCCGGATGGTGGAGATGGGCTTGGCTGTGTGCTGGCCCCAGGGACAAGCCAAAGGTCGGTACACGGCCAAACTTCAAGGAATGCAGGTTCATCCACAACCGTGGGTCACGGCATCTAGCTTTGTGAAAGTGTTGCTCGGGCAGCATGCCGTGCACTGCCCTGGGTTTAAATAGAGAGAGCAAGAGGGAGGATCCACAGGATTGGCCACAAGCAGACTGCACTGATTGGCCAAGGAGCTGCATAAGAAACAGCACGAGAGGTCGGCCGAAGCCTAAAGCTGCTAGACTGGTGCAAGAGCGAGTCAGGTATAGAGTATTTGCCTGGGGAACTACAAGCAACAGCACAGCCCTGGATGCCTTCAAAACCAGGGGTAAGAGGTCTGCATATACTTGTAGAACTACAAGTAACAGCTTAGCTGCAAGTCTGCAGCTGAACTGTGACAACCATCCTTTCCAATCAGCAGGGCACCCATTCACAGATCCCCTGCTGATCAGAGTAGAATGGAATGAATGTCACTCTTGTGACATCCATGTCCATTTTGTTTTGTCTTCTATCTTGCGTGGAGGAAAAAACTGAGCTGTACAGACCCATGTTAGGCCTATTGGGAGTCAGATGTAAGCAGACATGTGTTCACTGAACCATCACGAACAGGTCCACCAAAATAGATAGAACTTTGTTTCATTTTTTTTTTCAATTTGTGGACCTAGATGGACATGTAGGTAATCGGATGTAAATGGACACAGTTCCACTAACATCTGACTCCCTATAAACTAGCATTGTGCATCCAACTTTAAGGGTCTGGTATGAATTTGGAGGGGAACCCTACACTGTTTTCTTTTATCTATTTTTTTAATAACTAGAGGGGATTCGGTCTGCTTCAGACCGTTCTCCCTGCTCCGGCTGCTTCTTCCGCTGTGCCTAGCCGAAGCATATGCTTTCAGCTCGGCTGTGTGCTTCCGCTGCTGTACAGACTATTGTGAATAGCACAAACAGCAGACCTTCGGCTCGCCTGAACCAAAGGGTTCCTGCAGCAAAAGTGAGACAAAGATTAGGCGAACCTTCGGCTAAATCCTTTAGCTCTTTAGTGAATAACCCCCTAAATGTGTAAACAAATGTACTTCATCATTTGCACAAGCACTGTACTCGGATATTATAATGTCCGTCAAATGCATTAGCTCATTGTTTGAATGACAGATTTTATGACAGCTTTTATGGTACTTATTGTTGGAGAAGCTTTAAGCACTGATGTGAAAACAAATAATGTACACTTTGCTAAAGAATTGTAAACAGAGTGCTTCTCAGCAATCAATTTTCATCTGTGTGAAATATGTACTCCAAGCACTAAAACTAACATAACATTCTTGCAGACATCAACTGCAACTGTTAATGTGCTGGTGACGGATGTGAATGACAACAACCCAGTCTTTGATCTTTACTTGCCCAGAAATCTCTCAGTCCAAGAGGAAGAAGTGAATGCTTTTGTGGGTCAAGTCAGGGTGAGTGCACCATTATTTAATTATTCTTCTCTAGACAGAAATAATTTGTGCTTTCATCTTGTTGTTGTTTCTTTTCACCTTACCTAAGTGCATCTTTCTGTATGCTCAGATTCTCACAGCTATATTTGGAGAACATTATATTTAACAATAAAAAAAGCTTTAAGCTATATGCATATGAATGTTGAATGGGTGTTAAGCATCCTGTTTTTGTTCTTGCAATAGAAGCTTTAAGATAAATACACAATAGTTCTAAAGTGCAGGATGTTGACTGCACATACACTTCAGAAACATAATTTTGTTTGTATTCATATAACTTTGCCTTTCATTTTCTTATGGTATGCTGAAGTATTTGTTTTACACAACTAAACTAAACTACAAAACCAAGATGTGGATTTGGATTTTAAATTACTATATCAACAAATAGTAAAGTATATGAAAAATGCTACTCAGACAGTAGGTAAGCATAGGTCCTAGGAACATAGGTGTCAAAGTATGCTATCACAAATGTAGTATGATGCATATGAGTGAGGCTCTCCATTCATTTCTATGATTAATGCTACCTTCAAAGTAAACAAACATTGTAGTGCAGCAAACATTTTGGCGCAGTTTGTGTCTGCCATGCTACATTGCATTGCTTATGTGATTGTGTGTATATGTCATTCTCAGTTTTGTGAATAGATAATAAAAATGCTTTCTTTGTAAATACATAATTGTCTACAAAATATGGCTGGGTGCTCAGGTTATAAGTATTCATGTAATCAAACATTGCACTTGAGCATCCTTATAGTTCTTTTATTCTAGATTGCCCACTTCACATCTGTTCTTCTCTGTGCATTTTACTTGTACTGTATTGGCAAAAATTGTATTATATGCTGAGGCAGCTTAAAGCCACTTAATGCATGACGCCAAAAGGTCAAGATGACTTAAATATAAAATATGAAGGTATTGATGTATAAAATAACTATATATAAAAGGTTGACAGTTTGTGAAAATATATCATGTATGCATATGCTTCAGCTCTTTACCAGAATAACTTTTTAATGGCAACTAGTATGCAAATACATGCTCAGGAAAAGAGAATGCTATAGCTAACTATAGAAGTCCAAACCTTTACCATCTTTCAGCTTCATCAAATACAATAAATCATTAAAACCTTTTTTAAACAAGAACGTATGATTGGGAAGGAAGGTTTAGGGCTGGGGGGTTACCACTTCTATTATAATTGTATAATTGAGCTCCTACCATACAGTTCAAGGATCAGATTAAGGCCAAATTAGATCTTAAACACAGTCCAACAATGCTACCCTGTTGGCCCGCTATTGTTTAACCACTTAAAAACCAAGCCATTAGTTATTGCTGCATTACATGATGTGTTTTCTCCATGCATATATGCCGGATATACTGTTATCCCCGGTTCTGCACCATCAGTGGTCTTTGTATTAGTTATTACTGGCATACTCTCCATGCATTATGACATGTATGTGGCTGCTATTTACCGTATATAAATTGCAACGTAATTGGTTGTGAGAAAATTTAATACAGATGTATATGCTAAAAAAAAAAAAAAACAGGTGTTTGCACTCCCTTCCTGGCCAGGCCATTTTTCAGTATTCAGCGCTGCAGTACTTTGACATTTATTCAGTCATGTTCGGTCATGCAACGCTGTACTTAAAATAATTTTATACCATTTTTTTGGGACAGGTAGATCTTTCTTTTGGTGGTATTTAATCACCACTGGGGTTTTAATTTTTTACTATATAATGGAAAAAAACTGTTTCCCTAAGTTATGTTATACAAAATGTATTCCTAACCACATACATTTTTGGTAAAATATAAAAGATGGGGTCAAGTTGGGTAAATAGACACCAAACATTTTAAGCTTTAAAATTGCGTGCGCCCACGAAATTGCAAACAAAATACCATACCTAAAATTGGCCATAGGTGATGCTTTTACAGATCATCATTTTAGTGTTAATAGTGATGAATGTCCCTAAAATTATTGCCCTTACTCTGATGTTCGCAGTGTATGTGTGGAGCAATGGGCGCAATCCTCATTTCCGCATGTAGGCGTACCCGACGCATGTTTGTAAGTGGAGGCGGGGGACTTAAAAAATGTTGTGGTTTTTTTATGTGACTTTACATTTTTTTTGTAACTTTCACTTTAAAAGGAAACTTTTTTCACTTGACTTTATTGCTTTCACATAGGGGGCTAACAAGCCCCCTATGTGTTAGGTCCCCTTCATGGAGACATTCGCAGTCTCTAAGGCCCAGAATGTCACCTAGGGACCCCCAAAGGAGCTGATGAAGCAGAGATCTGCTACACTTGTTTCTCTACAGCTACAGAAGCCGGAGAATGACAGCTGAATGCGGAAGTGATGTAATATACATCACTCCTGCATTCAGAGAACGTAGAGGAGAGCAGAGTGAGCTAATGTGATGATCTTCCACTGATCTCTGGTGACAGAGCTGCCCTGCGGGTCCCGAACCCACCAGGACACAGTAGGGCTCTGGATCAGCCAAGGCGGGGGAGGGGGGAACACGCATTATACAAGCGATCCAGTGGCGAGCGGGGCGCGCGGGGACGTTTAAAATGCCCGCTTACATCCAAGAAGCTCCCAGCCAACCGTTTACAAAGTGGCTAAAAAGCTATTAAAATATATGTAAATGCTAACTCATTCTAAATTCTAAACTTATCTTATTTGATCCCCTTTGGTCTTTGAAATATACAATTGAAAGTGTCTTGTTATATCTCTTTGATAAGTGGAAAAAGAACCTGTTGATTATGCCAGAAATTCAGTGCCAGAAATCTGCAGTGCTGTGTCAAAAATTTTATCAGCCTTGGCCATTTCTCTTTGTTGACTATAGAACACCTCCCCTTAGGTTATGGAAATGAGGAGGAGGGAAATGTTCTCTAAATAAGGCAGCATAGGTGTTACAGGCACAATCACCAGGTAGAAATGAATGTTAAAAAAAACCTGCAAAAAGAAACAAAATGGCAACCATCACATCTAAGCACTGGTAAGCTGCAACATTTTAAAATTTAATGGGATTAGATACACTTTAAGGCTTTGAAGGTGATATAAGACATTTTAAAAAATCAGTTTTTACCAGGTTATCCCCCAGACCAGTACCCACAATTATGTTAAATTATGTAAACTATCAAAAAACTATTTCACAAAATTGACTTAAGTTGAGTGTGTCAGTGGGGGGTTAAACGTGGGAGAGTTAAGGGTGTGATAGTGGGATAGGAAAACAAAAATATGTGGTGCCCCTTTCCCATGGTGCTCTAAGCATTTTGTTTAACCCCTTCATGACTGAGCTAGTTTTCAGTTTCTGTTCATAAATGACTGACACACTTTTTACATTTTTGCTGTGTGATTCTTCCACGTCAGTAATATACTTTCTTACTAAATGTACCCACACATACTATACATATATATTGTTTTTTAGAGGACAGATAGGGCCATATATTTATATAAAACGTGTACCTAACGCCTCACTTAGTTTGAATAAAATATTAAAAAATGAGGGGAAAAAACTAGAACACAACACTTTTTTCACAAGTTTTGATTATTATTTTTTTATAATAATTATAGTATACAAACTATATTTATATATAATTTTTATTTTCATAATTTTGTTTTAGAATTTATTTTATTTTTTTACACTTTGTAAAATAAAAACTTTATATCAATCAGTCACCATGACTGCTTGATAAACTAACTTTTTTTAATTTTTGGCTATTAGGCTGCTCCAGACTTAGGAACAGCTACAATTTAGAGACTGCTCCTGACAGCATGTCAGATTCAAATCTCACTAAAGGTTAGACATGTGCGATTTGTTTCGTTCCGAATCGAAATTCGGACAAAATGTCGTAAATTCGGTGATTCGGATGTATACAAACTACAGATATAACGAATGCAAACAAATCCGAATTTCCGATTGCGAAATTCATTAGCGGTAGTCTGTACAAACTTTCGTTTGTTTGACGAACTTTCATTGCAGCAAAGTGACATTTGAGGAAAAAAAAACTTTTTTGCCTCTTAAATGTCACATTGCTGCAACAAACGAATGAAACAACAAAGAAACAGAAACAAAATTTTGTACGAATAACCGCTAACGAATTTAGTCTGAATCCGAATTCCAAAACAAATTGACTTTCGGACCCGAATTCCGAAAAATGAAATAACGCAAAATCAGAATCAAAATTAAACTAAACTAAACAAATTTTTTGCTGGTGCACATGTCTACTAAAGGTCTTTGATCCTGCCTAGATGATCAGAAGTGATACATTTCAGGCACAGAGATACATTGTATCTCTTGTATCTCTTTGCCTGAAATGTATCATAAACATCGGGCTATCGAGTTGTCAAAACGAATAGCAGAGAGGTGAGTCACTCTGCTACCTCTCTGCTATTTTCAGCTGTCAAATACGGGATTGCTATTTAGCACTTCAGTCTTTTTTGTTCCTGTTCCCCCTAGGACAGGTTTGTTTGTTCTTAAACATTCTATAGAATTGGCCTCAGGGGAGTTCAGCCTCTCTCCCCTGGGAAGTCCCCAAGACTCGGGCCCGAGCAAGGGTGTCCCCTTGGGGAAAGTGATCATCCTGGACTCTGCTGAGGTGATAGTCCGGAGGGTGGACGTCTAGGCAATGTTTCCCTTGCCATATTATTCTTTGACCTAAATGGCCGCTACGGCTGGTTGGAGCCCACTTATCGGCTGGATGGAGCTGTGTCCCGGTGTCCCGACTGTTAGTGAAGCTCCCCCACGGTGCTCGTCTCTCTCCTCGTCCGGCATTGTATGGGCAGGACAAGGTGGGCAGTCGCGGCTTCATGCCGCTCCTGCGCATGCGCGGCTTCAGGCTGCTTCTGCACATGCGCGGGAGGCCGTCACGATGACATCATCGGCGGGATTTTAGCGCTAAATTGAAACTGCTAGATTTAAAAGGATAGCAGAGAGAGGGCTGCAGTTTCTCTTAGACTGAGCCTCTCTAAGAATTTACACTATGGATGATTGCCCCTCACCAAGCAGATAAATGGAGATGAGGTAAGATAAGGCAATTGGAAAAAAAAAAGAGTGCACCAGGTTTAGCCCCGTAGGTATAGAATCTGCTGCATCCTCAGGGAAAAAGAGGGAGAAGTCTGCGAGATGTCAAGCTTGTGATGACAAGGCCATGACGGGGAAAAAAGCTGTGTGGGAAATGCCTTAAAGAGGCAGCCACCATTTCCAAATCACACGACATCCTGGATCTCATTCAGCAAGCGGTAGCTAAAGGAGTGAAACAGGCAGCACATTCCCATAAGAGACGAAGAGTCAGTAAGAGCAGGAAACATAGTTCCCGGTGGGATTCCTCAGAGTATACGGAGGAAGAGAGGTTGTTCTCAGAGGGGGAATATTCCTCTAACTCAGACGGGGAGCATTCTTCAATGCAGGGTTCAATGGAATCCAAGAAGATTGACGCTCTTATTTCCATGGTGCGCAAAACCTTAAGTATGAAGGGACCGGAGGAGGTTGTGTCCCCCTCGAGCAAACACTTTATGGGGCAGAGACGGAGTCGCCCTTCCTTTCCAGTGAGCAAAATCACCAAGAAACTGATTAAAGAAGAATGGGATAAACCAGAAAAGAGAATGGGATCAAAGGGGAGATTCTCCCACCTTTATCCTATTACAGATGCCGATGCTGGCAATTGGCACACAGCCCCCAAAGTAGATGCGGTTGTGGTGAGATTGGGGAAGCATACGGCCTTACCAATTGATAACGCAGGTTCGCTTAAGCATTCGATGGATCACAAAATGGAGCACAATTTGGTGAAAGCTTATACAGCTTTAGGAATGGGCCTCCAGTCTGCGGTGGCCTTATCTTCTGTGTCCAGAACAACTAAATTATGGATTGAGGATCTAGAAGAAGATATAAAAAGAGGAGCAAGCAGACGCAGGCTCTTGGAGAAAATTCAGAATATTAAATTGGCAGCGGAATTCTCGACTGAAGCAGCGGATGATCTCATTCCGTCAATGGCGAGAGGTATGGTATCCTCAGTGGTGGCTCGCCGAGCGTTAGTGCTCAGATCATGGGGAGCCGATTCTTCTTCTAAGAACAGCTTATGTTCCTTAACATTTCAAGGTGACATGCTCTTTGGTCTGGAATTGGATAGCTATATCAAAAAATCCATCGAAAGCAAGAAAGCCATGCTACCGCAGGAAAGGAGGAATAGGCGAGGCTCGCCAGAGTAGTAGTTCCTTTCGTGACTCAAGATCCTACAAACCTGGCAGGGATTCTAGTCGATCAAGACCATGGAGAGGAGGCTCTGGCCCTTCCAGGAGAGGAAGAAATTCAAAGAACTTTAAGCCAGAACAGACCTTATGAAGGTGTCGATCCAGGAGGGTGGGTGGGTGCATGGTTGCAGCTATTCTCAAGTCTCTGGACGGATACGATATCAGACGCTTGGGTGCTGAACATAATCACCAAGGGATACAGACTGGAATTCCGAGTCTTTCCACCAAGAGGCAGGTTCTTAGTGACCAAACTTCCCGGGGATTCCCTGAAAAGGCAGGCTATGCTGAACAATGTAGGTTCCCTTGTGTTCCAAAATGTCATACTGGAGGTGCCCAAGGGTCAACAATTCCAGGGATTCTATTCCCACTTATTTCTAACTCCCAAATCCACGGGAGGTTGGAGGCCAGTTCTGGACTTACACCAACTCAACAGGTTTATACAAGTCAGGAAGTTCAGAATGGAGTCCCAGAGGACGATAGTACAAGTGTTCCGACCAGATATGTGGATGGTGTCAGTGGATCTGAGGGATGCATACTTCCATTTTCCCATTGCCAATGATCACCAGAAATTCCTAAGGTTTTGTGTTGATCACAGGCATTTTCTGTTCAGAGCAATGCCATTCGGGCTCAGTACCGCTCCCTGAACATTTTCAAAGATTCTGTTGCAATCATTGCGGAGATACGAAAGCAGGGTGTGATCATTTTTCATTATCTGGACGACATTCTAATTCTTGGGGACTCTGCAGAGGAGGTCATCTCAAGCAGGGATATCAGCCTAAACACCCTGGAGGAATACGGTTGGCTTCTGAACATGGAGAAAAGCAACCTGGTTCCAACCCAAAGAATGGTGTACTTGGGAGCAGAATTCGATACAAAACGGGGTTCGGTACAACTGTCCAAGGACAGAGTGCACAAGATGAGGTAGAAAGTGCGGACATTCCAAAGGAGTACACATGTCAGGGCCAGTTGTTTCATGAGTCTACTGGGCTCCATGTCTTCGACCATAGGCCTTAATGGAACATGAGGATTGCACAGGATTCCTTTCTCCAACAATACAGGATACCGACAAGAAGCAGTGGATCAGTGTCTCTCACAGGGTCAAGCAATCCCTGATGTGGTGGTCCCATGAAGGGAATTTGCGGAAAGGGTATCAATCGGGGAGCATTCCATGGGTTACCATTACGACATACGCCAGCGGTTCAGGGTGGGGAGCCCACTTGGACAGCCGATACACACAGGGAGTGTGGACTGGGAGATGGAGAAGTGCATCATCCATTTCTGTTGGAGTTGCAGGCAGTGTTCCTGGTGCTCCGCCATTTCCAAAACCAGATACAATTCAAATGGGTTTTAATAATGGCGGACAATGCTATGGTGGTATCATACATCAACCACCAAGGGGGCACAAGGAGTCGCAGCATGATGTGAGCAGTAGTGCCTCTCATGATATGGGCGGTACAGACTGTGCAAGGCATGAAAGCAGTTTACTTACCGGGTCCGGAGAATCAGGTAGCGGACAATTTGAGCAGGAATCAGATAGATCCCACCGAATGGTCTCTCTCAAAGCAAATCTTCAACAACCTGAGGTGGAAATGGGGCAATCCATAGGTGGACTTAATGGCTTTCCACAGGAACTGCCAAGTAGGCAGGTTTTTGTCGAGGGGATTCGATCACAGGGCAGAAGGCCAAGACGTTCTTTCACATCCATGGAATTACGAACTAGAGTATGTTTTTCCTCCCTTTGCCATGATCATGTCGGTGCTCCAAAGGATACTGAGGGAGAGTGTAACGGTGATAGCCATAATCCCGTATTGGCCGAGAAGACAGTGGTTTCCCCTTCTGATGTCTCTCAGCGTTCATGAACCATGGCAGATTCCAGTCACGCCGGATATTCTATATCAAGGACCGATCCGGCATCTGAATCCACAGCGTCTCTGTCTGACAGCATGGCTGTTGAAAGGGTTTTTCTCAAGGAGTCATTGATACGCTTTTGAAGTCAAGGAAGAGGTCTACTTCCTCAGTGTATTATCGAATGTGGAATGTTTTTGCCATGTGGGCTAAAAATAACAACGTGGACCCCTCTCAGCTCTCTGCTAGATCCCTCTTGGAGTTCCTGCAAACAGGTCGGGATAAAGGGATGAGCCTCAGTTCCCTCAAGGTACAAGTATCCGCTATATATCAGCTATCACTGGGGTCAGATGGACTCAGAACCAGAACGTGTCGAGATATCTGAAAGCTGTGAGTAAAGTCAAGCCTCCTACTTGGGCTCTTGTTCCATCCTGGGATCTTCCTCTCGTGTTAGGGGTTCTCTCGGCACCTCCTTTTGAGCCATTAGCTTCAATTCCTATGCAGCTTTTATCCTATAAGACTGTTTTCTTAGTAGCCTTAGCTTCTGGTAGGAGAGTTTTGGAATTACAAGCCTGTGGTTCTGATCAACCTTTCCTCATGTTTCATGAGGATATGGTAGTGCTAAGGACTGTGCCGGGATTCCTATCGAAAGTTCATACCAAGTTTCACATGGATCAAGATATCGTTCTGCCTGCTCTCAACTCTGCAGGGAGAGAGGGCTGTTTGGACTTAGTCAGATGTCTGAGAATCTATGTGGACAGGTGTAAAGACTGTAGAAAGTCTGACAGGCTGTTTGTCATCCCGGCAGGGGCAAAGAAAGGTTTGGCTGCAGCCAAAACTACTTTAAGCAGATGGATCGTGGGCACCATCATCAGTGCCTATCAAACAGCAGGGGTGCCTCCCCCGGATGGCATCAGGGCTCACTCCACAAGAGGGATGTCTACCTCATGGGCAGCAGCATCCGGGATTTCGGCAGATCATATCTGCAGAGCGGCTGCGTGGGCGTCCAAATCTACCTTTATTAAGCATTATAGACTGGATGTCAGAGCCGCAGTTAATGACCAGTTTGGTCGAAGTGTTTTGCTTTCTCGACATGAAGTCAAGTAATAGATTGGACAGCATTATATTGTTTCTGTGGTGTTGTGTTCCCGCCCTTACTTTGGCTTGGGTAATCCCTAATTGTCAGCGCTGCCATGGATATGGCCAGGAAAACGGAAAATTTAATCATACTTACCGTAATTTTCTTTTCCTGGTTATACTCCATGGCAGCGCTGAGCTCCCACCCTAGGGAGTGTTTAGCTTGTTACTAGACTGAAGTGGTTGGCAGGAGGAGGGACTGTTATGCAGAGGGTTATGCCTTACTTTAACCCTTTTGTTCCTGTCAATTAGGGGTAATTGGATCTAAAACAAAATTGTCAGCGCTGCCATGGAGTACAACCAGGAAAAGAAAATGACGGTAAGTATGATTACATTTTCCGTTGTAACGGCTTCATTCTTTCATTAATGAAACAAAGAAGCTTTTACAAAAGCTTAACTGTTTAACCTCCCTGGCGGTATGATTATGTCAGGAATTTTGTACCAAAAGCGGTACAATTTTTTGCATGGAAATTTGTTGTTAATATTGTAGGCCTGTAATTCTTAGTAAATCTTAGGAATAACTCACCTAAATCTGTCCAAACAAGAGACATCCCAGGTATGATAAAGTTTGAAACACGAAATTAAAAAATTATAATATAATAAATTATAAATAATTATAAGAAATTATAATATAATTTAAAAAAATGGTCCAGTAAATGGGAATTCTGGGGGTGCAGCCTGATCTGTACCACAGTCAATATTGTACCAAGTTCGCACATCACTGAGCTCGGTCGCAGTGATTATATTATAATTTCTTATAATTGTGAAAAAGTGTCAGACAGGGCACTGGACAAAGCTCTAGGGACAAAATTGAAGTGAAATAGTTTGATACATAAGTGTAATCATAGCAGATTACATTGTATTGTGTGTATTCTGTGTACATTACAACTTTTCCCTTTTGAATTGCCCGCCGGCTGTGGCGCCCGAAAACGAAACTAAAAGTCAGATGCCGGCTTTTAGTTTCATTTTCGGGCCGCGTACAGCAGAGGACGCCGTGGGCTCGCAGGGACAAGGTGAGTGTCACTTTTCTCTGCAACCCCGAGTCTGGCTCGAGGTTACCGCTCCCAGCATTGAAAATTCACCCCGAGCCAGACTCGGGATTACCGCCAGGGAGGTTAATTAATGAATGCCTCAATACTGCGGCATTCATTAATGACTGGTAACTGCTGAGAATCAGCGGTTACCGGCATTACAGAGCCTTAAATAACTTGTCACGTACAGTGTACGTCTCCCGTCATGAAGGGGTTAATAGTTAATACAGAGATGTACTGTATAGTTCATGGCTGAGGCATTTCTCATCAGCTTTTACTCAGATGAGCATTCTGGCACAAAAAAGAGGGCCAGGTAGTCCTGGCTTAGTGAATTATATTGCTAGGGGCTGTTTTTTTAGCTCTATTTTTTACAGTGATCACATTCTGAAAACCTCGGAGATGACATTTAGTTGAGGTCTATGATGCATGATTTTCATATAGGCGAGGGCAAATTATTTCTGTATATGCGACTGAGGTCTTTGTCAGCAAAAATATTAAACCATTTCCGTCATTTCAAAGCAGTTGAAGGTGAATATATTTAGCAGTTATTGCTTTGTACAGAGTTTTGTTTTTTATTGATTTTTATGAAACCAGGAAATGTCTTTTTTTTTGCTTTAACTCTCTTTATCTTGAAATGGTAAAGAAGCATTTTTTGGACAATGAAATGGCTTGACATTTTCAACTATGCTGAAAGTAAACTATCATTTTCTGTTTTATTATGCAATCAAATAAGAAATGGCTGACCATTTATAGACAAATTGTTTATTGCCACAATAAAAAGCCAATATCCAGCTATTCGTTATATAATCACAAGGCAGATTTGGAGTTACTAGATAGGATAGATAGACAGAATATATATTCAGAAGGCCTTCAAATGGTCCTAAATAGATTACAGAAACATGAATGTGGTTGAACACAGGATGTGCAGTTTTCTTAGATGACGGTAAAGCATAGTACTGTGCAGGTTTAGGAATGTGTATGGCCTTCACTGTGTGAAATGCAGCTCAAATCTGAAAGCAATCCCAATACAGTTTGCTATGTGAAGCCAGTTTTTTTTCAGGCGCGATCTGTAAGATCAAAACAATCCTTCAACAGGAATTAAGTGGAAAGTCCTATCACTACATAAGTATATTTTAGTGGTATAAAATAAAAGGTTGATCAAATTAACCATTTCCCTGCCAGCGCCATATGGCTTATGGTGGAACACAACTGTTCCAGCTGGCTAACTCAGGAGAGGAGTCACAGTCATCCTGTCAGTTTCAGGATGACAGCGGCTGTGTGCATGACCGAGCGGGAGGATCGGTAAATATCTGTAATATTTACCGATTCTGTGCAGAGCATAGCTAATCACTCATGATCAGCTATCAAACTGATCAGCTAATCACTCCAATGTTTATAAATAACTGGGGACACATAGTACTAAGTAGTAAAGTACATCACCAGCACACCAAAGTAAAATCTTCAACTAGTGGTCATTTTGATGTGCACACATCTCGTCATAAATCAACATTTTGGGGCCACTCAGCGTCCCTTTATCAGGTCATGAAAGGGTAATCCAGGCACAAGTTGAGGCCAGGGCTTGCAAAAAGCAAAGCATAATGCAGGGAAAGGCCAAGGTCAGAACCGAAGACAAACAAGATTTGCAGACACAGGATTAGCAGGGACAGAACACAGATTGTATTGCAAGATCTATCACAAGCACTGAGGAACAAGCTGATGATGCTTAAATAGGGCGCCACCAGCAATAAGGCCAATCCCAGAGCAGGAGTTGTGTGGTTTGTTAAAGCCACAGCTGACTAGGCTAGTGCAGCAGCCAGCAAAACACAGGATGATTAACCCTCACCAGTCAGGGCTGCAGCCAGCAATACAGACTGCCTGACAGTAGGTCAATCCTCTTGTTTAGGTGAATATGTAGTAGTCTTAAAAGGAATTACTAAAGTAATATTTTTGATTCATATACACATCAAAAATGATCACTCCTGCTTTGCATATCAAAGACCACTCCTGCTTTCAATATCAAGCACTCCAAACTTCTGATGTAGAATAAGGTAATTAAACAGGGTGGCCTCAAAATACAGGGTGATATGTAAAACATGAAAGTTGCACCAACTACCGTTAGTGCAGACTGCTGTGTTGATTTGCACTGATGCTGCAGTCCCTGTTCACTTACGTGGTTTTCCCAGGAGAATATTAAATATGTGTTCTTGACCTTAGTTTTTAAAGAGAGCATTTAGATAAGATGTGTCTAATCTGGTTATACCTAAATAGTTATAGAACTGTAGCAGGTTTTCTTTGGCTGTCCACCTAATTTGTTTTAATACTTTATTCAATTTTGTGATATCTTACATTTTAAAAATCTATTTAAAACAGAGAAAAAAACAGTAATTATGTGCACAGTACTCCATAGCAACACATCAACTTTCAGTTTTAATTACTGAACTGTCAGAACAAAGAAATATGTTAACTGATTGGATGCTTTTAATTTCTGTGTATTGCTCATTGTCTTCTGAAAGCAACTCTTTTTTGAACTAGCAATTAGTAAACATAATGCTGAAATGTAAAGTAGACACCGTAAGGTTGCAGGAATGAACCTGCAGCATTCAACTAATCCACTTTAAAATCTCAAAACATCCCACAGAAGATCCAGTATGAATGCAGACATTCTCAAAGTCAGTGTTTGCATAGTCTTATGCATACCACATGCCCCTACATGACACAACCTGGCAGTTGAGTGCCTAGACACTGACCTCTGTCCAGGGAATATGGAGGGGATTGCCCCCTCCATAACGTCAGACAAGGGTATAATTCCTAAGGCTTTGGCTGGGCATTGAAGTGTATTACCGTAATGTTGAACGTAATTTCTGTCAACCAATGGTGTCTACACTACATCTCTGTATAGAAACTATAAAAGCTTTAAATAAGCTTGGTGGTCTCTCATGACTAGCTATGCTAAGCAGAAATTTTTTATTTTATATAATATAATTTAAGTATAATTTAAAATATGTTATTTGTTAAGACACTTACGCATATGATAATATATATTGTAAGAGGGGACATGATCAACCGGGATTGGCAACAGTAAATTATGAATGGGGCAGGTACACCAACAAACGGTCTAGGCAAGATTTCCCTACGGTTTTATTCAGCAAGGAAGTAAATAAACATAACATTGATTCAAAGGACTTTGTACAGCATGTCCATACCATAAAACAAAACATCTACTTGCTAATATAACTAAAGTCTGGTCTTGAATTACTACCCTGTTAGTCAAGGACAGACTTTAGTTAACCCCTAATGGGTTCTCAAAAACCAACAGGCAGCTCTGGTACCTTTTTAGTGTTCTATCAGCCTTTTCACCAAGCAGCAAGCTCTTACATCAGAGATAGTGAAAGTTAGAGCTTCTAACATTAGTCAGCTCAGATATAAAAAGGTATGTGGACAGCTGAGACTATTTAGTGAGGTCTCTCAAATATGTAAGACACGGACCTAGGATTGAAGGCTTTATCTCACCCCACTTTTTTTTTAATATAATAGATATGTTTGGAATTAAGTAATGATATGTAAAATAGTGTTTAAACTTCTATGACAGGGAAATGTATCACTGTTGTTATTAAGTGGGGATTGAGAGAGACACTTGCTTTGTTTAATGCTGGGAATCAGTTAAACCACATAACAAAACAGAACTAATTAAATATGTGACTGACTCCCTTGCTACTGGGTATTCTTGGCTAAGAATGTGTTAATGTTAAAATATTTTAGTTGTTCTACCAAGCTGGATCTATCTCATTCAGACCTCCAAGGAGGAGTCAACAGTTTCTGTGATGAGTGCACAGTTTTCTCAGTTACAAGGGCAATGCAAGATGCATGCTTTTCAGGACATTGATGCAAGTTGCAGTATTTTAATTATTCTACTACAAGCTTTTAGGGTCTATTCACACCAGCAAGCTGCACTAAACACATGGCCGCTGGTGTGTCCTGACAGAAACAGTGCTGATGTACACACATCTCATGTGTATAACAGTGCTGATGTACATACATCAGTGCTGATGTGCAGATCCTGAAGCATTGCTCTGTTCCTTTTTGTTAGAACCTTTTTTTAAATGTCACAAGTGACTTAATTCAGTTCTGCAGCCTGTGTACAGTGAAATGTTGCTGTATGCTGTGCCCTGCTTAGTGGATTGGTTGAGTACTATTGAGAACCATGAAGCAACATTAACTCGTGCTACCAAAAATTAAAAAGTAATAAACCTCTTTTGTAAATTCTCTTTTGTAGAATTCTGTTTTCTGTGTCCACTATAAAAGGTACAACATAACATATTTTTTTTATCTCTGTGGAAAATCCTATAGTATCTTTTTTACTTAAAATGTAATAGGCTTACTAGGAATATTTCTGTATTATTTGAACATTTTAATTTTATTAATTTTTTTAATATTGCTTTTAGAAGTATACTTATGGGGATATTAAAGTAGCATTAAAGGAGAACTATGGGGTCAGTGTTTTTCCCCATAGTTCTCCTTAGGGTAACGGGAGGACACAAACTAGCATCCTCCCATTACCCTAAGCTCAGTATACCGCGAGCAACAGCTCGCAGTATACTGAGACGCCGCAGCCGGAGCGGATCCCAACGTAGATGACGGGATCCGCCCAGCTAACAGTCTCATTGTCACAGGTTGGCTAGAACTATGAGGTGAGTGAAAAGCACTCACCTCATAGTTCTCCTTTAAATTCTCAAACTTTTTTTCAAAAATGAATCCATATCTAACAAATATACATTGCCCAGCAAAGCATTGTTTTGCATTTTTGCCAAAACACTTACAATCATCATGTTCCTGAGCAGCTGCTTCCAAGTCTTTCAGCTCAGCTTCCCTGAACTTCCTCTCTAGTATAAGATCACAAGGGACAGAGCAGGCTACAGCAACTGTTCATCTATAGCTTGGAGAAAGGAGGAGGTAGGATCCAGGGGGTAGGGAAGTAGCTTGATTTGCTGTGTCTGTGTGTTTGTGGAGACACACAGCTTACTGGAACACACAAGGGTGACTGCATAGCACTCTGCTTGAGAAAGGAGTCACTCTAAAACAGGAAGTCATGACCAGTGCTCAGGGGACCAGCTGATTCTGCAGAAAACTACAACTTTTAAAGATCAAGAAGCAGCATACAATGTAAGTGATTTCATCGGTATTTGAAATCGCTTAAAACCTGACTTTAATATCACTTTAAATCCTTTAATTCAGGAACTGTTATTGTTTGTAATTGAAGTTAGCATTCAAAATAAATTAAAGAGTTACAGTTTTACCTGATAGGAAGTCAGCAATTTGCAGTATTACAAATGTAATTCTGTTTATTAAAAAACTTGACTTTTTGGAAAAAATTATTTTGGCTTATTTGGCCATGGTGTTGTAGAAAATGGAAATATACTTTCCTGGGGCTACAACAAAATGATGATGACATGAGCTTTACTTGGTAATCGTGTCTGAATAATTTATTTTAGATTATATGTTAGAAATTAAATATATATTAAGTTGAATTTCTACTAAAACTATTTAAAAAAATCAGATTATAATTAAAACAAATAATAATAATGATAATGATTAAAGATGCACGTATTTGGAAATTACAATATTTGATTCTAATGACGCATGCTTAGTTCTGTGAAGTATGTATCCACCTATAGTTTTCTGCAGGCAGCCTGTAGTGGGTGCATCTGCTGGGCCCCTCTCACAGCTCTTCTCTCTCCACAGACTATGAGCAGAACAGGGATGGCATCACTGCTACATTTACAAGGCAATATCTGGGGATGCAAAGCATTTGGTACACACAACGTGATTTTATTTCCATTGTGGCCATTCAGGAATATATTTTAATGAAAGGTTAATGCCAGGTATTTGGGACCTAATAGAGACCTGCAGCATGTCTGAGCATGCATGAAATCTCAGTGCATGCACAGACATATCACACATCTCTGCTAGGTATTGTGGACATGGTAGACTTGTGGCCTGTCTGTGCATATGTGGGGGCCCCGTGCATGCACAGAAATAACACAGGACTCTACTAGGTCCCAAATTGTTGGCTGAGAACTGCAGCATGCCTGTGCATTTGGAGGGTCTATGTGCCTTAAAACCAGGAATCAACAAGAACAGGAGTTTCAATTGTGTTGCACAGAAGCAGACCAATGCAAGGATATGATGGCACAGAAACAGAGTGGCTAAAAGTAGACTGGAATCCATAGACTACTAAGTATGATTTTTGTATTAACATACAGGGAAAATTATTAGAGAAATACAAATTAGTTTTCGCTTTATGTATGCAAAAAATTATGATTAATGTGGATAAATGTCATTTGTTTATAGATACATTTTTGTTCTTCTTTAAATAGGTTACCACTGTTTAATACCAAACAGCTCTTGTGAATGCTGACCAACATGGCGTTGATAATAAAATAAACCCTATATATTTAAAAGTAAACAAACTAAATGTAGTTTTACCATGGCACTGTGACCTCAAAGTTTATGGAGAAAATTGAGTAATTAAGAAGTCCAAGAAAAAATAAGTCCTTACAATTATGTTTAAACTCTGCATTCATTTGTTCAGAGGGTAAAGAAGTTTTTGACCTGGATCTGGATATTAGGTGCCACACCCCTGATAATAGTATACACAAAAAGTTATTTTAAAGAAAAGAAAAGGTGGGGTTTTGAAAACACCGGATAAATGACAACTCCAAACAGAAAAATACATAAAAAATATATTTATTTCATATAAATCTTAAAAAGAGAAAAGGGGAGGCTCAAAGCCAATGATACAAATTATTTAACTAAATAGATAGTCCCTACAAAGCTCTTTCCACATACACAGTACCTCTCCATTTACAAAGCCAACATGATTCACCCTATGTTCTTATGGACATACATGATTGGGGTTAAAGTGCCAATGACTAGAATAACATACAGAGAGGCCCTTAACAAGGATGTTCATAGGGCTATGGAGTGGAATAATGCTCTCCGCTAGCACTGCCTTAGGAGCAGAATGTGACCCTAGGAACAAAACATGATTCAGTTGGTAGTAGGAAGCAACTATACAAACATGATTAAATATAGAATCCAAATCACAAACACGTCATCCTATATATCTCAACCATGTAAGGATATAGGCCCCTAACGAATGGAACAATTCCCGTTCCCACCCCCCCCAGATACAGGTTGGCATAGTCCTCGTTAGAGGCCTATGGGTATACGGACCATATCCTTACATGGTGGAGATATATAGATGATGTGTCTGTGATTTGGATGGGCTCCAGGGAGGAGTTGGAGGTGTTTGTCTCTCATCTGCAGCTAAATAGGTTTAATCTAAAATTTACCATGCAATGCCACCAAAAGTCCATCCCATTTTTGGATGTCAAGGTGGGTGTCGATGATGAAGGCTCAATCTTCACGGGTCTCCATAGAAAAGAATCGTCAGGAAATACCATCCTACATGCCACCAGCGCACATCCGATCCCGCTTAAAAGGAGCATACCCTATAGCCAATATCTACGGCTTAGGAGGGCATGCTCCTTGGACCGCCTATTTGAGGAAGAGGCGGCAAAGCTTAGGGATCGCCTGTGCGCAAGAGGATATAGTAGACGGGTTTTAAAACAGGCATACCAAAGAGCCAAGCTGCAGACGAGGGACAAACTAATCTACTCATCCAGGAAAGAACAGGCAAATCAAAAGACATCAACGGTAAAAGTAATTACCCACTATTCCAAACAGTTCAACCAAGTGAAACAGATCCTAGATAAGCATTGGCACCTCTTATCACAGGACCCCATAATCTCTAAATATATAAGAAACCAACCGGAGATCGTATATCGCCGTCCAAGGTCTATACAAGATCAGCTAGTACATAGCCACTATCAGGGGACCAAGACAAATGAACCTACCCCTATGGGAATTTTCAGATGTGGGCACTGTAGTTTCTGTAAATTTATCAACCAAGGTGGATCTACAATACTCCCGAACGGCCAAGTATGGTCCCCTCGGGATCATATTGACTGCCAAACTAGGGGGATTGTCTATTTAATGACCTGCCAATGTGGCGCCTTCTACGTAGGCAAGACAATTAGGCCCTTTTATAAGCGTATTCAGGACCATATATATTTAACATCAAATGGTAAGATGACGACACCAATAAGTCGTCATGTGGGTCTATACCACAACTTTGATGCAATGGTCCTGTCATTTTTTGGGCTGGAATGTATAAGGGAAGACAAACGTGGTGGAGACTGGGATAAGATAATACTTCAAAAAGAGACAGGATGGATCTATAGGCTACGGGCCATACAGCCACCTAGGCTGAATGAAACCTTTAGCTTTAAATCCTTCCTCTAATAACAACTTCCTTCCTTTTTAGTTTTCATCTTTCTCCCATAAATAACAAACAATGTCCTCAAGGACCTAATAATACTCTATATTCCCTACGACCACCTCAATAGCGATTCCATACCATCTAAAAACGCTCACCAGGTATTACCATCAACTGAATACACGAAAATAGAAGTGTGGGAAATGTTCCCTCAGGCCCATCATAATGATCAAGTCATATGTAAATATACTTTAATGTAATTACAGGGATATAAACATACGAACCATGTGATATATAATCAATGTATTCTGGACAGATCACACCTCTAAGATTGAAAAAATGCCATAGAACCAATGGACTATACTTACCTATACATCTGCATAAAATGGGGTACATGTTTATGTACCCATGCATACATATGCAACAGACAATATATACGATTGAAGTTTATTGTTTCATACACCGACAAATGTATTATTAATTTCCATAGAAAAGAATCGTCAGGAAATACCATCCTACATGCCACCAGCGCACATCCGATCCCGCTTAAAAGGAGCATACCCTATAGCCAATATCTACGGCTTAGGAGGGCATGCTCCTTGGACCGCCTATTTGAGGAAGAGGCGGCAAAGCTTAGGGATCGCCTGTGCGCAAGAGGATATAGTAGACGGGTTTTAAAACAGGCATACCAAAGAGCCAAGCTGCAGACGAGGGACAAACTAATCTACTCATCCAGGAAAGAACAGGCAAATCAAAAGACATCAACGGTAAAAGTAATTACCCACTATTCCAAACAGTTCAACCAAGTGAAACAGATCCTAGATAAGCATTGGCACCTCTTATCACAGGACCCCATAATCTCTAAATATATAAGAAACCAACCGGAGATCGTATATCGCCGTCCAAGGTCTATACAAGATCAGCTAGTACATAGCCACTATCAGGGGACCAAGACAAATGAACCTACCCCTATGGGAATTTTCAGATGTGGGCACTGTAGTTTCTGTAAATTTATCAACCAAGGTGGATCTACAATACTCCCGAACGGCCAAGTATGGTCCCCTCGGGATCATATTGACTGCCAAACTAGGGGGATTGTCTATTTAATGACCTGCCAATGTGGCGCCTTCTACGTAGGCAAGACAATTAGGCCCTTTTATAAGCGTATTCAGGACCATATATATTTAACATCAAATGGTAAGATGACGACACCAATAAGTCGTCATGTGGGTCTATACCACAACTTTGATGCAATGGTCCTGTCATTTTTTGGGCTGGAATGTATAAGGGAAGACAAACGTGGTGGAGACTGGGATAAGATAATACTTCAAAAAGAGACAGGATGGATCTATAGGCTACGGGCCATACAGCCACCTGGGCTGAATGAAACCCTTAGCTTTAAATCCTTCCTTTAATAACAACTTTCTTCCTTTAGTTTTCATCTTTCTCCCACAATTAACAAACAATGTCCTCAAGGACCTAAAAATACTCCATATTCCCTACGACCACCTCAATAGCGATTCCATACCATCTAAAAACGCTCACCAGGTATTACCATCAACTGAATACACGAAAATAGAAGTGTGGGAAATGTTCCCTCAGGCCCATCATAATGATCAAGTCATATGTAAATATACTTTAATGTAATTACAGGGATATAAACATACGAACCATGTGATATATAATCAATGTATTCTGGACAGATCACACCTCTAGGATTTGAAAAAATGCCATAGAACCAATGGACTATACTTACCTATACATCTGCATAAAATGGGGTACATGTTTATGTACCCATGCATACATATGCAACAGACAATATATACGATTGAAGTTTATTGTTTCATACACCGACAAATGTATTATTAATGTTTGATAGTTTCTGTTTACAAATACTAAAATATTCAAGTGTTAAAATTGGAGTCTCTCGATGCGGTGTTCCCTCGCGATCTGTCGAGCGTCTCCCTACTTTCTTTCCCTGTTCCTTCCTCCTTATCCTTTTTTCCTCGCTCCCCTCTTTCCCCCCCCCCCTTCTTTCCCTCTCCCTCCCTTTCCTCTCTTCGTTTCCTTCGCAGGCCCTCCCTAGTGGTTGCCGGGAACGGTGGGACTCTGCTGTCCCTGAAGAGCATCACTCCGGGCGCTAAGCCACCCCCACCTGAGATGGCCGGCATCATTATCTTGGGAGTCTATCTGCTATCTCCTCAACTGCAGCTATTGTCTAGTTTTAGGTTTTATACCTTCATTGTTTCATCTTTCGTTCTTATCGTTTATTTTTCCAACCACAGTTGGCCTTCTTTGCGATCTGTGTGGGAAATGTAGTTACCTTTCCCACTCAACTGTTAATAGAAACGAGACGTATACTATAGCTATCTCAAACTTGTAGGACGAGTGTAACTGTCCAACAGGATTGGCTGGGGCTCCACGGACAGCGCGGTGACGTCATAATCATGCAGCCGCGCTGTATGCCGTTATAGCGCCCACGTGAGCCACCGACACCAGTATGCGGCCTCGAGGCGGCGTTCCTGGTGGCTGGTGGTGTGGAGGTGTCTGGCTAAACTGTCTCTCCCTCTGTGGGAGTAGAGACGAGACGGCGCTCTAGTCTCCTTTCTTGGTGACAAATTGAGCGAGCGGGACACATCTATCCGAGGTATGCTGATCGATCATAAATAGATAGGAGTGATATCTCCTCTTTCTACCATATATGAAAAGCATGACCCATATACCTCGGTGATTATGTTTTGTCCCTCCTCCCCTTTTCTCTTTTTAAGATTTATATGAAATAAATATATTTTTTATGTATTTTTCTGTTTGGAGTTGTCATTTATCCGGTGCTTTCAAAACCCCACCTTTTCTTTTCTTTAAAATAACTTTTTGTGTATTCATTTGTTCAGGAATTTATATTATAACTTGTATATAACTTGATGGATTTATTGTCTTGCATTCAGGGCACATTTGCATCACATAATAATTTGGCAGATTGCTCAAAATGATTTTTGGTCTCTGAAGTTTCTCAAAGTCTCCTCATCTAAAACAGCAATTACTAAGATATATTGCTCCAAAGCAAAAGCCTTTTGTTTCCAAATGAATACAATTTACATATATTTGCAATATTAATTCACATAAGTAATTTTAATAAGGCGTACAATTATCAGAAAAAAGTCAGTATTGATAATATGTAAGTAAGGATACATGAGATTCATATAATGTTATCAGATATGAGTATTAATCATGATGTGTTTAAAAGTCATATCATCTATAATTCATGAGTTTTTTTAAGCAGACCTTGCAGTAAAATGCAAGATCCACTTATTAGATCAGGGCCCCCCCCTATAAAAATCACCATATATTACGTAGGTAAAAATGAACCTCTAAGAACTGTCACAAATGCACACTACTCCAAGAGGGCACAAGATTTATTTTGGTGGTAAGAGGGTTGAAATATTACTGTCTTCACTAGACCAGGAAATAATGATTAAAGGTCCCAATTACATTCCACCCACTTCTTCTAAACTAAAGAACACTGCCACCAAACCAAACCTGGTTAAACATTCCATTCCAAATTTGGCAGATAATCACCTGAGTAACTTATAAAAGACACCCAAAGTTAAATTTAACTGAATGTGTATAAGTTATAGAATTATTAAATTAATCTCCTCAGGGACATATGTGGTTCTCATACAAGACAGTCAGGAACCTAATAAATAAATTATTTATTATGAAACAAAAAATACAGACGCAGGATCACTTGAACATTAACAGCAATCATATGCTGTTAAAAAGGAAACCAAGAACATGGCTGCCTCAGCAGCCATGTTCTTGTTTTAACAACTTCTATGTGCCGCCATCTATAGACGTATTGCAGCCCGGAAGTGGTTAAAGAATACATAAAATAATAAGGAATGTGGATACTAAACAAATTTGACACACAGGGCTGTTCAATACAACAAAATAATTGTCAGTAATATTAATGGAATGTAATAAATAATAATAATAATGACCAGTAAATGCAGACATTGAAAACCTGTGATGTTCTTCACAATGTTCCTGGTCAGTGAAGAAATCCCCATTAACCATGGTGGTAAATGTAAAAATCCCCTGGTTACATTTGTGGACAGTGAATTGCCCCCATACCTTGGTGGTCAGTGAAGAAAGGCCCTCTTACAGTGGTAATTAGTGGCAGAAAGACCCACTTATATTGATGGTCACCGGGGAAGTGAGAGAAGAGTCCAATTACACTGGTGCACAGTGGGAAGAGTGCTTCTTAGTAGTTATTGGAAAAAAACACCCCACTTACAGATTGCTAAAAATATAATTGGTATCAGTGGTTATTATCTGAGCGTCAGAAATTGTGCTTTGTCCAAAGGACCTCTTGCAAGTTCTGGTCGAGAAGAACTAGTCAACTGTTTTCAACTTGCAGTGAGATAACAAGATAAAAGGCTGTTGGCACAAAGATAGTTACAAACTTTATATAGAAACAAACATTTTATTTTTAACACATTAACACAGAGGGATTGCTTACATTATGTAGCTCTTTTTTATACACACAGTTGACATTTAGAATAAAAAAAATCCTCAAGCTATAGTTCCCCTTTAATATCCATTTTATGACCCAGCTTATACCAGATTGTCTGTTTTTAGGCTACACTGAAATTGTTAATAGATTTTACAAACATTTTCAAATTGTGGATTAACATACTTATGTGGAATTATAACAATATTTGAAGAGTCAAACTCAAAGCTGATTAGTTGCCTCTGTGTTTTAATTTCCCTTTGCCTAATGTATTTTGGTTGTTCTCCAGATATAATCTTGTTAAACTATGATAGCTTCATTTCAATAGCATTTATGGATCAGTGCCCACATGTAAGCAGTATTCTTTGCAATAGCTATAGAAATTGCAGGAATCCACATTTGATTTAATACAAGTAGATTCATTTTATAGTTAAGATAAAGACTAAAATAGCATTTTGACACTTATGGATGCTATATAACCAGATGCACAAGATAAAAGCAAACATGCTGAGATAAACATAAGTAACATTTACTCACTTTATGGCTACTTATATCCACTAATATTGCAAAAAATCTGGATTGTGCAAATCCTTAAAGTGGACATTTACCCCTATCACTAAAAATCCCAGCAGTATGCAGTTCTGAATGCTGGTTAAAATCAAATTACATTTATTAGTTAAACAAACTTTTATAATTACTTACTTAAATACAGTTCATCTACTTCCTGGTCCAGTTCTGGCACAAAATGATGTATGTGCCCAAGCGTTGCATTCTGGAAAGATTACATGAGCAGAGCATTGCTGGGAAATCTCATCTGTAATCAGAAGATCTCAGGGAAAGGCATTTTCCTCCCCTGAGATGATGTGCATGGTCACATGTCTAGTCACATGTGCCTGATTTTCAGGAAGTAAAGGGAGCTATAGTAATCTGTCCTTAGTTAACATAGCCACTGCCAGAAGACTGGGAAATAAAAGAGAAATAAGGTATGCAAATAATACAAAGCCTGCAATTATCTAGAAGTATGTGTTTGTAGATTGTCATTACTAAACACTTCTAAATATGTGTTTGTTGTTATTTTAAAGATATGGGTAAAGTTCCTCTTTCCACTGAAATGTTTTAACAAATAAAAATATCAATGAAACAGGCTTACAGCAGACCTTGTACCAAACAAGCAAGGTCTACTTATTTATTCATGGCTCCTCCCTCCAAAGTTCTGTAGTAAAAAAAAATAGTGGTAAATCTTGTACTGCACTGTGCTGCAGCATTTTCTTGCAGATTTGGGGAACTCAACATTCCCTGCGGTAGCTATGCTGGAGTAAGGTACATACTGTATATTTATTACTAGTTTTTATCCACATTTTTTTTATATTGCAATGTTTTGGCAAGGGGGAAGAAAAGCTCATGGTAACATTACTCTTTATAATACTTACTTGTTTTAGGGGGAAAAAAAATCACACAAAATCTACCAGTATGCATTTTACTAGCTAAAATTTTTACGTTTATGTACTTTATTTTTCAGTGACTTATACTGCATTTGTTTTATTTGGAGAATATTGGAGCACCCGATATTGAGAAACAGCAATAAATAAATACATAGATAAAATACAATCACAATAAAAATTAGTAAACTAAATGTAAGATTGTAGTCCATCATGGGAGCGAGCTTAGAATGGTGGCTACTTTACAACACACACAGGGACGATGGGGAACAAAAGTAGCCACCCTCCAGAAGGAAGCACAGTGTCTGCACCAATTCAGAGATGATTTGAGGATCTACAGCTGAGTGATACACAAATAGGGTACAGTACTGTTAATAGTTAAGATACTTGAATGCATTTTATGATTTACCTGCTGAGTTTAGTGACACTTTAACATATTGACAGCCCTTCTAGCTTCATAGGCAAATAGTATTATTTTAATTAGGTTACATTTTGAGATCTGAAAGATCCTCCTTTAGGAAAATATATAAATGTTTTGTTAGGACTGGAGTACTTCTTTAAGCCTCTGTCACTTGTGTTTTAGCACACCCACTGTGTCACAGATCAGCTGCAGATCTGATCTGTTACATGTGGTTCTATAGGCTTGTGGCTTGCTCTTACCTCCTTGCTCCTGTGGTTCTGTTGATACCTGTGGTTCTACACGCATGTGCTCTGTTCTCACTTCCTTGCTGCACAGAGCTAGCAGCTATGGGCATCATCCACTTCACCTGATGATTGATATACCTTGCTTCCTGCCCATCCCCCCAGCCTCTCTCATTATTTAATTCCTGCAGCAAAAAGCTCCCATCGTTGGAGTAAAGTTCCCATTTGCCTCCGATGTTCCCATTTGTGCCTTTGCTACTGACTTTCTTTTTCCTATGACTGATCTTTAGTGATCTGACTCGGCTTTCTTCTCCGTGCTTTGTTTATCTGTCACCTGTCTTCCAGTTCTCCATCTTCTGCTTTGCAGTTTCATCTTCACCAGTGCATCATGGACACTTATGCATCTTTTTTTCTCCTGTATGTATGGGTAGTCTCCACACATTGAGCAGGCTCATCACGCAGCTAAGTCCAAGCTACTGTCACGGCAGTATACTGGCAGTTGGGAGCCCACCACAATGCACATTAATTCACAAAATTAATGTTAACCACCTAAGTGAAATTAGAATGATTGCATACTGAAATATGAAACTGGAATGTGAAGTTTGAAATTCTATTTTACTAAATCTATGGACAGACTTTATTCAGAATGAAAAGAGAGGCAGGGGAACCACTTTAATTTTAAAGTGAAGTTAGATTGAAGTGAGTACTGTGAAAGCACGTCTGAGTCATTTTCAGTGTCTTGTTTTCAATAACTAGCAAAAGCTCTGCCTTGCAAAAGTCACATCTGCTCTCATTTATCTGACTTCTAATCCACAAAAGACGTTTACACTATGTACATGTGAACAGAAAGAAGTAATAACTTAGGCTGTCAATCTTTGTATGTTTAATTTGCATATTAATCACAGAGTACATACACCATGCTGTTAACAGTACTTTGGAACACAGTCAGATCAAAGTTCAGGGTTTTCATCCACTTCATTTTTTAGGAGTACAAACTTTTCATTATGGTATACAATTTAAGCTTGCTATATTCTAGGGTTGCACAGATACCAAGTACAGTACTCGGTACAAGCACGAGTACATGTACCGATACTTTTGAGCTCCGAGACTAGACTAGAGAAAAATTAAAAAATTAGGAGGCAGCTGTCATCTGTAAGGAGCACACGGAGCTCCTGGGATTTGTACATCTCCGTTTTAATGTATGATTTTGTTTTTATAAATATAAATGGATGCACAGATACCAGTTTTGCGAGTACGAGTACTGGCACTTGCCGAGTACTTACAAGTACGAGTACTGATACATTTTTGTTTATTGTCATGTGACAGTTTTTCTACAACAATACAGACTAATGATTTCAGCACAGTGGTGGAGCGCCAGAGCCAGGTCCCAGCTGCAACCGCTGCAACCCTGGTAGTTCTCATGAAAATGCCAAGTATCTGCACTGGTACTCGAAAAGTATCTGTGCATCCCTACTATATTAGCATATACACTATATTACCAAAAGTATTGGGACGCCTGCCTTTACACAGTAAATGAAATCTACAGTAATGGCATCCCAGTCTTAGTCCATAGGGTTCAATATTTAGTTGACACACCCTTTGCTGCTATAACAGCTTCAACTCTTCTGGGAAGGTTGTCCACAAGGTTTAGGAGTGTGTCTAAGGGAATGTTTGACCATTCTTCCAGAAGCACGTTTGTTAGGTCAGGTACTGATGTTGAATGAGAAGGCCTGTCTCGCAGTCTCCGCTCTAATTCATCCCAAAGGTATTCTACTGGGTTGAGGTCAGGACTCTGTGGAGGCCAGTCAAGTTCCTCCACCCCAAACTCGCTCATCCATGTCTTTATGGACCTTGCTCTGTGCACTGGTGCGCAGTCATGTTGGAACAGGAAGGGGACATCCGCAAACTGTTCCCACAAAGTTGGGAGCATGAAATTGTCCAAAATGTCTTGGTATGCTGATGCCTTAAGAGTTCCCTTCACTGGATCTAAGGGGCCAAGACAAACCCCTGCAAAAACAACCCCACACCATAATCCCCCCTCCACCAACATTTACAGTTGGCACAATGCAGTCAGGCAAATACCATTCTCCTGGCATCCGCCAAACCCCGACATGTCCATCGGATTGCCAGACAAAGAAGCGTGATTCGTCACTCCAGAGAACACGTCTCCACTTCTCTAGAGTCCAGTGCCGGCGTGCTTTACACTACTGCATCCGGCGCTTTGCATTGCACTTGGTGATGTAAGGCTTGGATGCAGCTGCTCGGCCATGGAAACCCATTCCATGAAGCTCTCTACACACTGTTGTTGTGCCAATCTGAAGGCCACA